>NW_015167611.1:41231-45707 GCF_001447785.1 Gekko japonicus
TAGATAGATAGATAGATAGATAGATAGATAGATGATAGATAGATAGATAGATAGATAGATAGATAGATAGATAGATAGATAGATAGATAGATAGATACAGGGGTAGTTTGGGGGGGGACGTGGGGGGACGCCATCCCCCCGGGTGAGGTGCGGGAGGGCGGGGCCTGGAGCTCCCTGCTGGTGCCCGCTGGAGGTCGCCGCCGGCTGTGGGGAGGACACACCTCTGGTGATGTCAGGGGGTGTGGCATATGCTAATGAGTTATGCTAATGAGTCCCCCTAGCTCTTTTTCTACGAAATGACCCCTGGATAGATAGATAGATAGACAGACAGACAGACAGACAGATGATAGATATATAGATAGACAGACAGATGATAGATAGATGATCAAAGATTGGTAGATGATAGATAGACAGACAGATGGACAGACACACAGACAGACAGATGGATAGGCTAAGCTAAGAGAGAGAGCAGCTGGCCAAGAGAGGACTCAAAACTGAGTCTCCGTAGGCTTCCTCTAGCACCCCACACCACTAAGCCACGTGTGCCAGGATTCCCCCAAACCTGGGAGTATTTTTGGAATTTTGCAAACAAGTAGTGGATACCTCGAAAATGGCCTCCATGGGGAGCATTGCTAACCCCAAAATGGCTGTCCTGGGAGCTGGGGCGAGTGACAAAACATCCGGAGGTTCCAAGCCAAGTATCCTCCCATGATGGCAACTCTATGAATGGGAGCTCCAGGCAGACCTTCTGAAGCCCTTCCTATTCCATAGAGTTTGAAAAAAGCTAGGATTGGATCTTTGACTTGGGGCAGAAGTCAGCGGGCACCAGGGAACACATTAGAGCACAGGTCTCTATGCCAGTGCCCACGGGTGCCATGGCAAGCACCAACAACTTTCCTGGTGCTAGGGTTGCCAGGTCTGGGTTGGAAAATACCTGGAGATTTTGGGGGTGGGTCCAGCAGAGGGTGGGGTTTGGGAAGGGGAGGGGCCTCAGCATGGTACAATGCCATAGAATCCACCCTTCAAGGCAGCCATTTTCTCCAGGGGAGCTGATCTTTGTCAGCTGGAGATCACGTGTAAAAGCGGGAGATCTCCAGGCCCCACCTGGAGGCAGGCAGTCCTACTCGCCCACCAAATGTTTTAAGAAAGTGGGTGTGGACAGGTGTGGCTTTTGTCCATTGGAAATTGGATTGGCTGTGTGGATTTTTAAAAATGTTGCTTTGGCTGCGGCTGCCACCACAGCACAGGGATCTTCAGTGTGTGACTGGATGTCAGCTGCGGCAGCCATTTTGTGGCTGTCTCTGCCTCCCACGGCAGCTATTTTGTGGCAGCCATTTTGCGGCAGCCATTTCGTCCCTGTGCCTACCAGGCTGTGTCAGAATTCCAAAGGGGCTCGCAGGCTCAGAAAGGTTGGGGACCCCTGCATTAGAAGGCCCCATGACTCCTATGAATACATGTTGGGGATAACTGACATGGGATCTTTGCCTAGAACAAACTTAGGAGTCTCCTTTTCATGTGCCTGGAGATTTCTTTGAGGGCGGGAAACATTCAAGCACATGATCCCAGAGTCTGAAAATGGTCCAGCTCCCAGGAGCTTCATGACAGGCTCTCCCTGAGTGTGTAGACTGGCTCCTAGACAAGTATTATTCACAGACAGTTATTTAGGGGGGGGAAGGGTGAGAAATTATCTAAGTAGTTGATTACTATTTTCACTGCAATGCAAACTGTACGACAAGACATGGGAAGCCCAGCGGATTTATCCTGAGAGAACAATGAGCTCATACACTACTTAGGCTGCAGACATGCCTTACTTTACACTTCTGGCATCTGGAATCCCAACAAGATAACGCTCACTTGATAAGATGTACCCAGCAAAGCAAACTGGGTAATGGACGGCATCCAAGGGAAATCTCTGCGTCACACGGCATACTTCCCTGTTATCAGCGCTGCATTTTCTCACCCTTTCGTTGCCTGTGAGAGGGAAAAACCCTATCCTGGATTCATTTGAACTTTGCAGAATGATATACCTCTTGTTTCTCACTGTCCTTTGACCCCAAGGTTTATATTTTGTTCCCTTTCAACACCAGCGTATATTGGCAGCTGAGGACACTCTTCCAACAGGTGCTGGTGAACCGTTCCTAGTCCACAAAAGCTCATGAAATGATACGTAATTAAGGTCCCACAAAGATCCTTTTGATTCAACAATATAAGGACACAAGAAGAGCCCTACTGGATCAGACCAGTGGTCCATACCAACCAGAGTACACACCTTATGCTGGACCATACCATGGTCCATCTAGTCCAGCATCCTAATACAGTGGCCAACCAGTTCCTCTGGAGGGCCAACAATAGGGCATAGAGGCCAAGACCTTCCCCGACATTGCCTCCTGGCCAGTGTTCCCTCAAAGCTGAGTTAGTGTGAGCTAGCTCACAGTTTTTTAGCCTGGGGCGTGCACCTTTTTTCCTTAGCTCAGGAAGGATGGCTCCAGAGCAAACTGATTTATGCAGTATCCAAATCGCTCGCTCACAACTTTTCATGCCAATAGCTCACAAAGTAGAATTTTTCCTTGCGAAACTCCACAGCTTAGAGGGAGCATTGCTCCTGGCCTTGGGATTCAGAGGTTGACTGCCAATCAGAGGTTGACTGCCTCTGAACGTGGAGGTTCCCTTTAGTCACCATGGCAGCTACCTTCAATGAATCTGTCTAATCCCCTTTTAAAGCTGGCTGTGGCCATCACTACACCCTCTGGCAATGAATTCTACATTTTAATCACACATTGTGTAAAAGAACAATTTCTTAGTGCCCAGCTGATGACCCCCTCCCCCAGCAGGCTGTAGCTTCTCCTTTGGCATATATATCACCATTAAAGGCACACATCCAGAATCTAAAATAGTCCTATTTGGAGCCAGTTTGGTGTAGTGGTTAGGAGTGCAGACGCTAATCTGGGAGAACCGGGTTTGATTCCCCACTGCTCCACATGCAGCTGCTGGTGTGACCTTGGGTCAGTCACAAGTTATTTCAGAGCCGTTCTCTCAAGAGCAGTCCTCGAGAGAGCTCTCTCAGCCCCACCCACCTCACAGGGTGTCTGTTGTGGAGAGGGGAAGGGAAGGAGCTTGTAAGCCGCTCTGAGACTCCAAGTGAAGGGCGGGGTATAAACCCAATCTTCTCCTCCTCTTCTTCTTCTCCTTCTCCTTCTCCTTCTTCATTAATTCATTTGTACCCCACTTTTCTCCCCAATGGGGACCCAAAGCAGTTTACATTGTTCTCCTCTCCTTTGTTTTTATCCTCACAACAACCCTGTGAGGTAGGTTAGGCTGAGAGAGTGGGACTGGCCCAAGGTCACCCAGCGAGCTTCCATGGCACAATTCGAACCTGGGTGTCCCAGATATAATCAAACACTTTTAACCACTACGCAAAGCTGGCTGTAACCCAATTGCATCACTCCCTCACAAAGAAATGTCACTGTTGTCAAAGCTCATTGTTGTGCCTGAGTCGTAAGTAGCAGAAAAGAGGAAGTCTTCTTACAAACTCTAGGTACCATTACGGTTTCTGGAAAAAACAGCCTGCAACCCACGTGACATTGCGTCACCCGCTGTATCTCTCCATAGAACCATAGTATACACATTATAGAGAATTATTTTTCTAAATATTTAATATTTCCTCCTGTATGTGTACGCCTGAGTCTATGGGGGGGATAAAGAGTTGTGTTATTACATAGCGGGGGGAGGTGCAGTCAGTTTGGTGTGGTGGTTAAGTGCGCAGACTCTAATATGGGGGTTTGAGGAGGGGAGGGACTTCAATGGGGTACAATGCCTTAGAGTCCACCTTCCAAAGCAGCCATTTCCCCCAAGTGGACTGATGCCTGTCGCCTGGAGATCAGCTGTAACTCCAGGAGATCACCAGCCACCACCTTTAAGTTCGAATTAAATAGAAGTTACATATGGATGGGGGGCGAGGGGATGGTCCCTATTTATTTCCCCAAAGAGTGAAGTGATTTGGAAGCATCTCTGCGCCATGTGAACAAATTAAATTCCGTTTACTCACCAGGCTCAGTTCAAAAGGAAGCAAAACAAAACCTCCAGCGCTGGAGTGCACCGTCAATTGAGTTTGCGATACCAATTCAATTTCGAGGGAACGAGGTTTAGAGAGTTTGTCCTTCCACCAAGCATCAAATTGGTTGGCTTTTATTCGAGACTGGATGGAGCACGGGCAAATATCAAAAGAAGCAGATTATCCGCCGATTGTGCATGCGGGATAAACAACAATCATATTATCTTCACAGCAGCAGACCAGTTTTATCGCGCATAGGGACTAATCCGTTCTGGAAGCCGGCAAGGCGGCCAAATCCCCAAGCCCTCAAGAGAATTCCATCAAAAAGGTAACACATTCCCGGCGTCTCACACTTCGTCCTGGAATTTCTGAATCTTTGCAACATCCCCAACAGAAGCCTGATGCAGGGTTGCGATTCTCGGGGC
>NW_015167611.1:46105-50229 GCF_001447785.1 Gekko japonicus
GGTGGGGCCAGGACATTAGAAGCCCTCCCAGTGTTGACGCCCCCCCAAGCACCAAGAAGAAAGAGCATCACTTGCCCCAGAGCCCCTAGCTATACCTTGTGGCTAATAGCCACTGATGGACCTCTGCTCCATATGCTTATCTAATTCCCTTTTGAAGCCTTCTTCTCCTTCTTCTTCTCACCTTGCTGAGACACCTCCCACCCCCCAAACTCTCCCCTCCCTAGGCACCCTCAAGAATTTCCCAAGCTGCAGTTGGCAACCTTAGGTATTTCCAGTGCCCATCTCAAATCAGATTTCTTTTTTGGCCAGAAAACTCATTCAACTAGCCACCCAGCACCTGGCTGATTTAATCAAGGCTATTGTTAAGCCTGACTCTGCCTCTCTGGAACTTCATTGGTCACACCAAGGCCTTGTCCATCCTGATGCCACGCACCCGGGAAGTCATCCCTGGCCCAGGTAATCTATTGTTCTCACCCGAGACCAGCCCCCAAGGCCTTCCATTGGTCTGCCTTGTTTTCCAATGTCTATATCCGTCCAGGCACATGGCCTTGGACCGTGTGCCTCTGCCCTGATGCCAACTGGCAGTCCACCCCTACACCTCTGGGTTTAGGCCATAATCCCTTCTTCATGGCCCTCTGCACATCTGGACAGGTAGTATCACCCCATAACTGACCCCTCTATCAACTATCAACTACCTCTGCTTTCTTAGTTCTGTATTTATTTATTTATTTATTCATTGATTTGATTTATACCCCGCCCTTTGTATGTGTGATAATCCTTTAGTAAAAGAAACCACTGCTTTTTAAGATATAGCCTCAGCGTCTATTTCTGGGATTTGGATAAGTGGGACTCCAGTATACACAGGTGATGATCCTATATTTATGCCAATTGCTCATTAATATCATAATTCCCCAATCTGTTATTAAGAAATAGAGCAATTTGGCTAACAATGGGAAATAGTTTGGTGGGCTCCACCATAATCGCATTTAGGACCTGGTATTTTGCTCCATTTAAACAAGAGGTCTGCACAACTATCAACACCTGGAAGTGCTAGCGCAAGAGGCAATGTGCCACATGGCAGACACTCTCTGTTGGAAGAGAAGCACCAGATGCTGTCTGTTAGCCTCAGGCTCCCGGGGGGGGGCCTTACAAGAGAGCCAGATAGATAGACAAGCAAACAGTGAGTTTCCTCACTGTTCTCTCACGAGCAGTTTCTGTCAGAGCTCTCTCAGCCCCACCAACCTCACCGGGTGTCTGTTGTGGGGAGGGGAAGGGAAAGGAGATTGTAAGCCATTCTGAGACTCCTTCAGGTAGTGAAGGGTGGGATATAAATCCAATATCTTCTGCTTCTTCTTCTTTCTTCCTATTTACTCTTCTGCCTCTGTTCCTTTGATGTGTAGACTGATATTCTCAGAGAATTGCTTCCTTCCTTCTGTTCACACTTCTCTCTCCCACACACACAAAGAAGGAGTACATTTGCTTTCCATCTTTGGCACCATGGATGCAGGACATGCCTCTCTGCATCTGCATCCATCCAGGTACTTAGCATGGATTCTGTCCCTATCTCTCATCTATCCTATCTAGAATGTACTTAGCATGGATTCTGTCCCTATCTGTCATCTATCCTATCTAGAATGGAGTTCACTAAATAAACTCTTTGGTCCCGGTCACATGTGCCAGAAAATGCGGGGGGGAAGCAAGGCTATTTGTGCCACAGTAATTTGACCCACCACTGCGCAATCCGACGCAATTGCAGGTGAAGCGGGTTTTATTCCTTGCAGCCGGCTTCCTGCGCACTTCATCCAGGAACCAGTGACGCGATCGGAGCCTGCCGGGGCGATCACACCAGCAACTCAGTCCTCGGCCCATCGCAACCTTGTTTGACAGTGGACTTTCCGTGTTTGTTTTTTACTCCACTTCTTTGGCTGACTGTTACGAGTTGCCAACGGGTACAGGATGCTGGCCAGATGTGTCCGTTTGATCGCACCAGTAAAATCTGGCCGGCATTTGTGAGTATCCCGCAGCAAATTCTGCATGTGATCGGGGCCTTTATTCCTTTTTTTAAAGTGTCAAGTGGCTCGATGTAACTCTGTAACTTCACTAGCACACACAGAACAAAGATGCTCTGCTGTGTGTAGCCAATAGTGCACTTTGCTAAAGCGATACAGGTTCCTGGCTTACCATACCAGTGAATCTAACACTATCTAGCACACATGGAACTTGTTCATGGGATGCAAACTACTGGCTTGGATCCTAACTACAGCAAACAGACCTGCAAAGATGGAACAGGGTTTTCCTGCACCCACGTCTGACTGTATTCCATTGCCCCCACCCAAAGCTGCGCCTGAGGAACAGAAGATGTCCTGGAATGGCATATGAGATGTCACTGTGAGAAGAGCTGCAACCAGGAGGCAGGGCCAGCTCACTCACTAGAGCATGCCGGCCCTTAGGGGCGCTAAACTGCACCCGGCGGTGGCGGCAGCTGGGGGATAGTTGCCTCTAAAGAGAATTTGGGGGGGGGCAGGGGAGGAATCCCTTCCCCGCCTCCTGCTGCACCCTCTGACTTCCCTCCCTGCCTTTCTCCCAGTCTGGAGTGTCATCATGGAACTTCTTTGCGGGCTCACGGAGAGGCACGCAGCGGCAGGGGGAGACACAAGGTGAGGGGGGGCGCCACAAGGCAGCCTCGCCTGGGGAGGGCTAGTTTTGCCTAGGGCACCGAAAAACCTCGGGCCGGCCCTGCCAGAAGGGCAAATGGGCAAAGAAATCCAGAGAAGCCATCCCCTTGTGCAAACGGAAGACCTTTATGCTTCTACAAGTGAGCCTTAAGACCCAGACCACAGAACTAAAACAGCATCAGAAAATAGTGGGAAGCCCAATCTTGCCAGATCTCAAAAGATAAGCAGGGCTGACCCTGGCAAGTATTTCGATGGGACCTCCAAAGAATACCAGGGCCAGGAGGCCAGAGGCAGGCAATCGAGCCACTTCTCTGATACTTCTCTGATGTCTGCCATACCCCAGTAGGAATCGCCAGAGGTTGCCATGACTTCCAGGCACGGGTACACACACGCATGCACACACACACACAAATGCAAAAATAGAAAAGAAAATAGTTTTGCATAGGATTGCAATGGTGAGAACTGTGCATCTAGAGAGCTGTGGAACTGTAGAAGGTTGGTTGAATGGAATGTGGCACCCCAGGAACGTAGTGTAGCTTATGATTTACAGAGTAACTTAACTCATACCATGAAGGAAGAAGAAGAAGAGACTGGATTTATACCAGGCCCGTAGCTGGGATTTTTTACGGCAGGGGGCATTTAAATTTCTCAGGGGACACTGGCTAATCGAATGTAAGGAATACTTGGCTCCTTCCCTGCACCTGCCACTGCTTGGGGGGCCTGGGCTGGATGGGAAGTGAGGGGGCCTTGCCAGTAAGTCAGGGGGCCAAGCCCCGATATGCCCCACTGTAGCTATGGGCCTGATTTATACCCCACCCTATATTACCCAAAGGAGTCTCAGAGCAGCTTACAATCTCCTTTCCCTTCCCCTCCCCACAACAGACACCCTGTGAGGTAGGTGGGGCTGAGAGAGCTCTCTCGAGAACCGCTCCTGAGAGAACAGCTCTGAAAGAACTTGTGACTGACCCAAGGTCACACCAGCGGCTGCATGTGGAGGAGTGGGGAATCAAAACCGGTTCTCCCAGATCATGGTCCGTGCTCCTAACCACGACACCAAACTGGCTCTCATCTGTGTTATTAGGACGAATAATATTAGCATCATTAGTCGATATCACTCTGATTCCAGAATTGGCCCTTCTATGTAGCTTCAGTTCCCCAAAGCAAACCAGTTAATGGCCTGTAATATATTAACCCCTGGGAGGTTTTGTTTGTGCAAAAGTGTGGAAGCAGAAAAATCTTCCAAATAGCCCAGAATGGTTGGACAAGGCAGGAAACAAAGACGTGTATACAGGGCAGGGGTCGTTTCGTAGAAAAAGAGCTAGGGGAACTCATTAGCAAAGCTCATTAGCATATGCCACACCCCCTGGCATCACCGGAAGTGTGTCATAAGGCCACACCTCCTGACATCACTGGAAATGTGTCATAAGGCCACACACCCCGCCCCCAACG
>NW_015167611.1:50425-51637 GCF_001447785.1 Gekko japonicus
GGCCTATTATGCTAATGAGTTCCTGCTGGGCTTTTTCTACAAAAAGAGCCCTGCGTGTATAACTGTTACAATTAACAAGTCTACAGGAATCTCGAGGGATTAGATCAGATTAGACTGGACTATGTAATGTAACATACCTGAATAGTTTCAGGTGGGTTGCTGTGTTGGATTGCAGTAGGAGAGCCAGATTCGAGTCCAGCGGCACCCTAGAGGCCAACAGTTTTCAGGATATAAACTTTCAAGAGTCAAAGCTTGCTTTGTCGGATACCAGGTATCTAACAAAGGGAGTTTTGAGGCTCATAAATGTGTACCCTGGATATCTGAACAGGCACTTTGGGCCAATGTGTACCTGAGGAAATGCAGAGATCTTAAGAATTTTAAGATTAGTGCAAAGAGTACACTTTCTCAAACAGAGGTTATGTGGCCATCCGACAGCAATGCTGATTCTGTGAATTTAGGCAGATCGTGAGAGGGAGGGCAGGAAGGGTTGCCTCAGGGCTTAATTCTCATGGCCCTTTCTTACATGCCCAGAGAAATGCTGATTGCCACTTTGGAGCCAGGAAGCAATTTTTCTCCAGTTTGGCTGGAGATCCTGGAGGCTTTTTTGCCATCATCTGGGCATGGAGCAGGGGTCACCGGGTGTGTGTGTGTGGAGGGGGGAGGTATTTGTGAATTTCCTGCTTTTTTTTTTAAAAAAAAAAATTCATTGTTTATTCACTTCCAAAGTAACCAAGGTACATTTTGGCTGGAGATCCTGGGGGCTTTTTTGCCATCATCTGGGCATGGAGCAGGGGTCACCGGGTGTGTGTGTGGAGGTGGGAGGCATTTGTGAATTTCCTGCCTTGTGCAGGGGGTTTATTTATTTATTTATTTATTTTATTCAATTTATACCCCGCCCTCCCCGCAATGCAGGCTCAGGGCGGCTTACATAAGGGCATACGCCAATAAAAACATATTTAAAACCATTTAAAATCCATATAATACAAAACAATCTTAATAAGTTATTAACTAACTAACTAAAGTGCTCTCGATGTTCACAGATGGCGTACTTCACACTGTTCAGCAGTTCTGCTCCGGGGACGCTGACGTTCCCTCATCCAGGGCCAGGGTAAGATGGAACATGGTGGTAATGATGGTAGTGGCGGCCCCTACTCATATGCCTGGTGGAAGAGCTCCGTCTTACAGGCCCTGCGGAACTGTACAAGGTCCCGC
>NW_015167611.1:51779-52415 GCF_001447785.1 Gekko japonicus
GACGCTGACGTTCCCTCATCCAGGGCCAGGGTAAGATGGAACATGGTGGTAATGATGGTAGTGGCGGCCCCTAGATGACCCTGGAGGTCCTAGATGACCCTGGAGGTCCCTTCCAACTCTGTGATTCTAGGATTCCACTCACACCAGAGATCTCCCACCCACCCCCTACCCTTTGCAGGCACCAAATGATTTTCCGGAGGTTCCACTGACCCTGACCCAAGAACTGCATTTTGGGGGAGCAGAGCAGGCTGTGTGGAAAGGGGCAGGTGGGAAAGTCCCATTCCACATGTGCAAAGATCCAGCCCATGTGATTTGGATAATAGTGGCAGATGGATTTTTTTTACTTGTCAACAGCTAGTGGGGCTTTGGTGACTCACAGTGCAATCCCAAACAGAGTTACAACCTAACCACGCCAATGAGTTTAGAAGGGCGTGGCTCTGTTTAGGACTGCGCTGTAACAGATTGCCCTGTGAAACAGGAAGTCCCTGGTTCAATTCTCCCCTCTGACATGAATTCACTAAATGGCTGAAGACAAGACATTATTCTCTTATTATTCTCTAAAAGGTGAAAGATGTATGCGATCTGAAGAGAGCCAGTTTGATATAGTGGTTAAGAGCAGTGGACTCTGATCTGGAG
>NW_015167611.1:53620-77023 GCF_001447785.1 Gekko japonicus
GCCTTGCAGGTCCACCGCCGGGCCCCTCATGGGCGGTTGGGGGCGGGGTGTGTGGCCTTATGACACACTTCCGGTGATGTCAGGGGGTGTGGCATATGCTAATGAGTTATGCTAATGAGTTCCCCTAGCTCTTCTTCTACGAAATGACCCTGCCTGGCCAAACTGACCTGGAGGGAAAAAATGCTTCCTGACCCCAAAGTGGTGATTGGTGTTTCCCTGGGCATGTAAGAAAGGGCCACGAGAACCAAGCACGGAGGCAACCCTTCCTGTCCTCCCTCTCCTGATATGCCTCAGTTCACAGAATCAGCATTGCTGTCAGGTGGCCATCTAGCCTCTGTTTGAAAACCTCCAAAGAAGGAGCGCCCACCACCTCCCAAGGAAGCCTGGTCCACTGAGGATCTGCTCTAACTGTCTGGAAGTTCTTCCTAATGTTTAGCTGAAAACTCTTTTGATTTAATTTCAACCCGTTGGTTCTGGTCCGACAAGGCCAAGCATGTGTGGATTTTTATGGGAGGAGAAAAAGAAGACGCAAGAGAGTCACGGTGGAGATTCATAAAAAAAATAACGGACAGGGTGGAATCCGTTGCCTCTGAATCTGGAGGCTATTGGCAAATGCGGGAGAATCGCGCAGATCATCTTTCATTCAATAAAATCATTATGAGTAAAAGCCGTATAGATGAAACGCAGGTTCTTGGACAGCCGGATGCTCGGCTTTATGCTCCTGCCAGCTCCGCTTAGTAAATCCAGAGCAACTGGGGCACAGCGCCAGCCTGAAGACACAAGCAACCCGATACAAGCAGCAATGGGTTGGAGCCAAAGAAATGCGTGTCGAAGGAAAGCAAGTTCTGGTGTTATGTACTGAGCCTGAACAGTACCTGGAAACTGGCTGAGCTTGTTCCACCAGAACAATAGATAGCCAGGATCCTGGAATGGACCTATAGAGTAGTAGTTGTGATGTAAATAGCCTATTGTTGGTGGTGGGGTGTGCTGGGGTGTGGTCTTTGCAGGCTTTATAAACAGGGCAGCAAGGCCAGGTTTTCAGTCTTGTAGTTTGTTGAATCACATTCCTGGGATCCCAGATCACCGCAGACTGTGACAGCAGCCATGAAATTAAAAGACGCCTGCTCCTTGGGAGGAAAGCGATGGCGAACCTAAACAGCATAATAAAAAGTAGAGACATCACCCTGCCAACAAAAGTCCGCATGGTCAAAGCAGTGGTATTCCCAGTAGTCATGTATGGCTGCGAGAGTTGGACTATAAGGAAGGCCGAGCGCCGAAGAATAGATTCTTTTGAACTATGGTGCTGGAGAAGACTCTTGAGAGTCCCTTGGACTGCAAGAAGATCAAATCAGTCAATCCTAAGAGAAATCAACCCTGACTGTTCCCTGGAAGGCCAGATAATGAAACTGAAGCTCAAATACTTTGGCCACCAAATGAGAAGGGAGCACTCACTGGAGAAGACCCTGATGCTGGGAAAGGTTGAAGGTCAAAGAAGACGGGGACGGCAAAGGATGAGATGGTTAGACAGTGTCATAGATGCAACGAACATGAAGTTGAGCAAACTTAGAGGACGGCGGAAGACCAGAGGGCCTGGCGTGATCTGGTCCATGGGGTCAGTCTCGACTATGCAACTGAACAACAACAAAGTTTGCTGAAATCACTGGATAAACTAGAGCTGACCACTGCAATGCGTCCAGAACCCAATATTTAACATCTACTCTGCACATTTGTGCAGGAGTTTCCACAGGAGTCCAAGCAATCTAATATAGCATTAGATTATAGAGCATTAGATTATAGAGCAGCTTTCTAGAAGCTCTTGCTGGACAAATGGGAGACCGCTTTTTGAGTAGGTTTCCTTTCTCTGCAAAGTGCTGAAGCAGGCAGAGAATGGTTGATCTTTCATGAATGGAAGTTGTTGAAGGGCACTTTTGGAGCCAACTCAGTATTTCAGGGGGCACTGGTGAAGCCATGGCCATTTCCACAGTAGTAAAACCCCCACATTGATGTTTTAAAAACTGCCTGTTATGTGAAATTTTCCGCTGTAGATATTTCCTCACCAGGTACAAACCCGAAGTTTTCTCCTTCTTATTCCGCATTTTCAGAACTCGCTAAAACTGGGGATTCCAAAAATGCAGGGTAAGAAGGAGAAAATGCCGGGTGAGGAAAAATCTATTGCAGAAAATGTCACATAATGCAGTTTTAAAAACATCAGTGCCAGGAATTTCACTACTGTGGAAATGGTCTATGTGTGACCGGAGCGGTGTATCCCTGGATCCAGGGCTATTTTTGGGCAGGAACGCACAGGAACGGCGTTCCGGCTGGCTCCCAAGTTGGCCACGCCCAGCACGAACTCATTAGCATAATAGGCCACACCCAACAGCAGAAACTCATTAGGACTGGCTACATTAGGGGTGTGTGGCCTAACATGCAAAGGAGTTCCTGCTACAAAAAAAAGCCCTGGGTTTTGACAACAAACAAGGTCAACAGAATAAGAAGCAAAAGGTGGGTGTGGCTGGATGACCACACTTCTGGTAACGTGGGGTGTGTGGCCTAATAGGCTAATGAGCTGCTTTGTCAGGGGTGTGGCCTAATATGCTAATGAGTTTCTGCTGTTGGGTGTGGCCTATTATGCTAATGAGTTCCTGCTGGGCTTTCTCTACAAAAAAAGCCCTGCCTGGATCGCTAGCACTGTTGCAAAGTAAGAGACGCATAATCTGAGAACTGCCCCAAAATCAATGTCCCCTCTAATTCCCCCCTCCCTATTGAGCAGAGCGACTCACATCCTGGGCAGAATATAACTGCTGAAATCTGCTGAGCGGGGCTTCCTGTGTTAATGAGCAGACGCACATGTGCACAGCTTAGAGCGATCACTGCCCAGAGCTCCCTGTAATATGAACATTGTACCTTTGTATCTTGACTCCAACTAGCCCTTCTTGTTTTGTTGTTGTTGTTGTTCAGTCACACAGTCACACCAGGCCCTCCTGTCTTCCGCCGTCCTCTGACGTTTGCTCAGTTTCATGTTCGTTGCATCTATGACACTGTCTAACCATCTCATCCTTTGCCGTTCCCGTCTTCTTTGACCTTCAATCTTTCCCAGCATCAGGGTCTTCTCCAGTGAGTGCTCCCTTCTCCTTTGGTGGCCAAAGTATTTGAGCTTCAGTTTCATTATCTGGCCTTCCAGGGAACAGTCAGGGCTGATTTCCTTTAAGATTGACTGATTCGATCTCCTTGCAGTCCAAGGGACTCTCAAGAGTCTTTTCGAGCACCATAGTTCAAAAGAATCTATTCGTCGGTGCTCGGCCTTCCTTATTGTCCAGCTCTTGCAGCCATACGTTACTACTGGGAATACCATTGCTTTGACCATACGGACTTTTGTTGACAGGGTTTAGGGGTGTGCAAAAAAAAAAATCTGGTATTTTTCTGGCTTGGGCCTTGCCTCACAAAAGTTTATCCCCTAGGAAAAGAAATGTTGGTCTTTACTATGCTACTGGACTCAAACATTTCATTTGGAATACATTCCCACTTTGGTAATTATTACAAATGTCATCTGGCAAATGAACTGGGATAATTTAATCTTATGATTAATCACAACGGTGTCCCACCCTTCCTCCGGGGAGTCATCCGATTTTATCATCATAACAACACTGCTGGCCAAAGGACACTCAATCAGTTCCATGGGCTAAAACCAAATTAAATTTAGACCTCATCCATAAAAGCCCCATTACCCTATCAACTCCATGATACAACTGCCAACAGTTATTCAATATTACATGGATATGAAAGTCAAGATTCCTTTGCAATTGCAATTTCAATTGCAAGAAGAAGAAGAAGAGGAGGAGGAGGAGATTGGATTTATACCCCGCCCTTCACAACCCAAAGGTGTCTCAGAGCGGCTCACAAACTCCTTCCCCTCCCCACAACAGACACCCTGTGAGGTAGGTGGGGCTGAGAGAGCTCTTGACAGAAACTGCTCTTTTTCAAGAACAGCTCTTATCAGAACTATGGCTTGCCCAAGGTCATCCAGCAGGTGCAAGTGGAGGAGTGGGGAAGGTTGGTTGAATGGAATGTGGCACCCCAGGAACGTAGTGTAAGCCGCTCTGAGATTCCGAGTGAAGGGCGGGGTAAAAATCCAATCTCTTGTTGCAGTGAGTATTTCCCCACCTCTGCTGACCAATAATGAAGGAAGGGGAATGGGGAAATGTACCACACAATGATGGCAGGATATAAATAAACTGGGAGAATAATCCAACACAAGAATGCCAGCGGTGGTCCTGCTCTTCGAATGCAATATCCTTCAGTCTAAACAGCGAAATAAACGAATAGCGTATCTTTTGTCTCACTGCTCGAGCATTAAATGGCTAGATTTAACAATACTGTAGGGTTATTTACATAGCATATTTGGCCTTATCTATATTAGTTCCCACCCTCAATGTGTCTCAGATATTGAACTTTCTGAGACTTCGTGTTATGGATTTGCCAATCGCTGAGTGCTTTACCGGCTCTTTGCTGTATGATACCGTTGAGTGACTATTTACTAAGTGGATGTTACTTTAATGTATAAAAAAAGGACTTTGAAGTAACATTCAGTCAATTCAGACCTGACTTGAAAGGCAATAGGTTCAAAGGAAATGCAAGCAGGTGAATTTTTTTTGTGTGTGTGTAGAGGGAAGGAATGGTATAGAAATATGCTAACTCCAGAATTTACTAGAAGACTTCTGGCTTATCAATTTATTATGTTGTCGAAGGCTTTTACAGTCGGAGTTCATTAGCTGCTGTAGATTTTTGTGTGGCCGTGGTCTTGGCGTTGTAGAACCTGACGTTTCGCCAGCAGCTGTAACTGGCATCCTCAGAGGTATAAACACAGACATATGGCATACTCTCTGTGTCAAGGTGAGAAGAAAATGGTAGGCAGTTAATTTATATCTACTCGGGAAGGTGGGGTAGGGCTGAGTCATTGTCTTGTAGGAGTTCCCCAGGCTATGAACATGCTAATGGAGGAGCTTTCCTGAGGAGGTTCTTTTGTATATGGATTGTTTCCTGAGGAGGTTTCCTGTTTCCTGAGGAGGTTCTTTTGTATGTGGATTGGCTGTTGAAATTCTAATCTTATCTGTAGTGCTATTGTCAGATGTAGAGCCTTTCTTGTTTTTCAGGACAGGAAACCATGCCCTATTTATTTTTAAACTCTCTTCTTTCCTGTTGAAATTGTTTTTATGTTTATGAATTTCAATGGCTTCCTTGTTAACATTTTATTGTTAACTTTAGCAGAAACTTCCTCCCAACTAATCACCCCATTGCATGAAAAATTATGTATTAGTTGGCTTTTTATCATGCCTTTCTTCCAAGGAGGTGGTTTGCCACTGCCTATCTTTTTGGTGCCATGTTGGTGTAGTAGTTAAGTGTGCAGACTCTAATCTGGGAGAACCGGGTTTGATTCCCCACTCCTCCACTTGCACCTGCTGATGTGACCTTGGGTCAGTCACAAGCTCTGGCACAGCTGTCCTTGAAAAAGAGCAGTTTGTGTCAGAGTTCTCTCAGCCCCACCCACCTCACAGGGTGTCTGTTGTGGGTGGCGGAAGGGAAAGGAGTTTGCAAGCTGCTCTGAGACTCCAAGTGAAGGGCGGGGTACAAACCCAATCTCTTCTTCTTCTTCTTCTTCTTCTTCTTTTCCCAGTAGCTCTGGACTTCTTTGGTGGTTTCCCACCCAAGTAGTAGCCAGGGCCAACCCTGCTTAGCTTCCAACATCTGGCGAGATCGGGCTAGCTGGGCCATCCAGGTTGGGGCGGTCGGCAGGTTACTGTCCATGTATTCAGACCGTGCATTCAGTATAATTCCACACATGGGTGTTCTTACACAGCCCAAAGGGAGCCTTATCTCTCTCCCACACCAAGCTGTCAGTGAATTGGACATTAATCAGATAAAGAGAGAAAACCAGTCAGTCAGTCGCTGGACATAAACAAACACTATATATATATATTTTTAAATAAAATGTCTTCCCCTTTGGTGTTTGTCTAACTCTATGTTATCAACATTATTGTGCATGTGAATATTTTTTGCACAGCCTTATGGGAGGTTTTAGTCTCCCAATGTCACTGAAAACAGCACGTTTGCCTGTCGAACAAGTTTGCTACCAAGCTTGCAGGGCCTCTAATGAATACATCCTTGAAATAGCTTTAGAAACAACGAATGTGTGTATGAGTTAGCCTCCCGAATACTAAGAGACAGGTAAATGAATGGGCTACCAGCTTAGATAGAGAGTTAGGCAATAAAGAGGCCCTGCTTCTTGTAGCTGCACCCAGAGCCTCGGAGACACAAGATATCTGAAGTAAGCAATATCTCACTTGCCAACTCTGGGTTTCGGAAATTCCTGGAGATTTGGGGGATGGAACTGAGGGAGGGTGGGATTTGGGGGAGTGGAGACCCCGCTGGGGCCATGCCCCAAGGAGGCCATTTTCTCCAGGGGAACTGATCTCTAGATCGCTGGAGATTTCCAGGCCACACCTGGAGACTGGCAACCCTGTATATGGGGTTTTCCCATTAGGGAACAGGGGGGTCATCAGGAACTGCCTTCAGATTTTAGGGTAATAAATCTCAGTATTTTGTCTCTGAGGTAAAATACAGCCGTGTTTGCTCCATGTGCCCTTACCACTGGCATCTATAATCATCTGGAATTGCACCAAAGAATGTTTTTACTATGAGTACTTTGCAAAATTTAACCTGCAGCTTGGACTTGAGAGGAATAGGCAGTAGTATTGTTATATTGACAGAAGCAGGGCTATTTTGGGGCAGGAACGCACAGGAACGGAGTTCCGGCTGGCTCCCGAGTTGGCCACGCCCAGCAGGAACTCATTAGCATAATAGGCCACACCCAACAGCAGAAACTCATTAGGATTGGCTACATTAGGGGTGTGTGGCCTAACATGCAAAGGAGTTCCTGCTACAAAAAAAGCCCTTGACAACAAACAAGGTAAACAGAATCTCTCCTTATATATAATTGAATAGTGGGTGCCAAAGTTCTAATTCTAAAATGCACTCCCTTAGTGTATGGCTGATGGCACTGCTCCTCAGCATATATCGCCACCAATCAGAAGGCAAAGCCCGGGTCCCGCCCACACCACAACTGCTGCAACAACCTGGTCTTTTGCATATGGAAGCTGATTGGACTTCAGTCCATTCCACACCTCAAACTCCCCTGCAAGGCAGTTGGGATTTTCAGTTGCATAACATACCTCATAGGGGAGAGGAGAATGGGTAACAATGGTTACAACTCTCCAGGTGAGGGCTACAGATAACTCAAACATACAAATGCTCTTCAGGTAGCAGAGATCAGTCCCTCTGGAGAAAACAGTGGACTCTGTCATTAAACCCTGCTGAGGTCGCCACAGGAAACTGACACTGTTTGCCCAAAGCCAGAGCACTCTCCCAGAGCCTCTTTCTAGATCCCGTTGTATTTATTTCTGCAACGGGCATTATTTCTAGTATATAAATAAATAAATATAAGGTGGGTGTGGCTGGATGACTATACTTCTGGTAACATGGGGGTGTGGCCTAATGTGCTAATGAGCTGTGCTGTCAGGGGTGTGGCATATTATGCTAATGAGTTCCTGCTGGGCTTTTTCTACAAAAAGAGCCCTGGAAGGATATGCTTGAGACAGGCCAGGGGATCTGTTGCATTCCTTTAGTGACAGAACACCAAGAATACGTGTCATGGTTTGGAAGCAGCGGCTCATAAGCAAGGCTCAACTATATACTTTGGCCGTTAAATAGCATTGCAGGCTCTTTCTGTGTTACAAATGAATGGCTCAGGCGCACTTCCACAAATCATCAGTTATGGAAGTGTAACGTGGGAAAGCTGAGTGCATGGAAATGCCCTAGAGAAAAAGCTTCAGTTTCTGCGAACCTGATAATGAACTGAAAGCAGGAAATAAATTCAAAACATTAAGCCAACGGGTTTTTCCACACACACACACCCCCTTTGGTTCTGGCCCCATACTGCTTTGGTCCATTCCCTGATTTCTGCATGCAGTTTTGTGTCTTTGGTTTTTGCTTCATTTGTTTGTTCGTTTTTTTTCCCCATGGTTCCCCCCCCCCCGGGCTCTTTGGAGACAACTTTTACCCCAGTCTTTTTCTGGAAGCCGATTTTGAGTTGCCCTGGGTTTTCTTTGTCCCGCCCACTCGGTCCCACCTCCTTTTGATGACTGGACTGTTGCCATTGTCAAACCTCTCCCCCCCCTGCCCTGAAGAGGAGTGGTTTCATTTTTAATTTTTTAAAAACAGCAGTAAAGTAATGATATATCGATATACCGTTGTGGCTACAGACTTGCTTTTCAAAAATAAAAGCGGGAATTCAGAGAACTTGCCTGACCTATCATTGCAAAGGCATATTGATAGATTGATATTTTAATGCAGGTTTTTTAAAATATATATATATAGCCATGATACACTGCATTGGTCAGGCCACACCTGGAGTATTGTATGCAGTTCTGGAGGCCTCACTTCAAAAAGGATGTGGACAGAATGGAGCGGGTGCAGAGGAGAGAGCGACGAGGATGATTGGGGGCCTGGAGACCAAGCCCTGCGAGGAAAGGCTGACGGACTTGGGGATGTTTAGTCTGGAGAAGAGGAGGCTGAGGGGGGGACAAGATTGCTCTCTTGAAGTAATTGAAGGGCTCTCACTTTGAGGAGGGCAGGGAGCTGTTCCTGTTGGCAGCAGAGGAGAGGACTCACAACAGTGGGTTTAAATTAAGGGTGGGAAGGAACCGGCTGGATATGAAGAAAAACTTTTTGACAGAGTTGTGCCACAGTGGAATCGGCCGCCTAGGGAGATGGTGAGTTCAGTGGCAGTCTTGAAGCAGCGGCTGGACAAACACTCGTCAGGGATGCTCTAGGCTGATCCTGCATGGAGCAGGGCGTTGGACTAGATGGCCTGTATGGCCCCTGCCCAACTCTGTGATTCTCTGATTCTATATCAATATATTGATATAAGGATGTGGAAAAAATGAAGGGTGGTTGATGGTGTGACGCCACGGACGATGACAGCACCCTTCCTTGAAAATCCTGATTATTTTAGGCATGTGTAAGAAAACGGACTTCACAAGTGTGGAAATATAGGGGGGAGGGCAGACCTGTGGAAGAACCGGTACCCAAACCAGTCGCAATGCTTGTGGATCGACGACCAAGAAAATAAATAGCAAGTTGAGCATGCGGAAAAGCCCGATTCTGTTTCATGTTGCTCCCATAGGGGCACAAAATGGGTTGGGTTGAGAGGAAGATTCATCTCTTTCTCCGCTCATTGAATTCACCCACCCCTTTACCCCTCCTTTAAAAGCAGATATCATATCTAGCTGGACGCATAGCTTCGAGCTCAGGATATTTCCAGCCCTGAAAATAAAAACAGTTTGGCTCATCTCCGTCTGGAATTCTTCCAGGTTCTTGGAAGCAATTTTCTCTGAAGTGGAAAGAGTCGTTCGAGAACACATCAGGACACTAAAGATGCAGTGTCTTTGAAGAACCCCTAGAATCTAGTTCGAAGTGTTTTTTAAACTTGGAAATGTATTCCTTTTTTTTTACAAGGAGGCATAAAAGTGCAGTTTACTTAAGTTCATCCAGTGAGCCCATATATCTGGGCTTTGGAGTGCATTAACAACACTTCTCATGAATTCTGATCTAAGATACAGACATTTGGCAACGTCACGAGGAAGAGACCTTCCTGAACTGTACTACTTCAGGGAGCAAGTACAGCGGAGGTTGTATTTATTATGTTTTCTCAAGCAGAGAAAAAGACTTGACAAGAATAATCTTGGTTCTAGTCTAGTTTTCTCCTTGATGTATTTACTGTGTGCACAAATGGAGAGTTTTCTTTTATTTGTACTTTTTTTTTTTTGCCTCTGCGTTCCGGCCCGGGTATTCCTTGGGGGGTCTCCCATAAGAACATAAGAGAAGCCAATGTTGGACCAGTTCAACACTCTGTCACACAGTGGCCAAAAATACCAGGTGCTAACCAGGGCTGACCCTGCTTAGCTTCTGAGATCTGACAAGATCGGGCTCACCTGGGCTATCAGGGCTTTGTTTCAATGGGGGAGCATTAAAAAATGCAGCCGCCTACTTACAATGTCAAGTAAAATTGTCTGGTAGAGACCCAGCAATGTGATTTTACTGAATATGATCCAAGGGTCATTTCCTGCAGGAGCGCACAGGAACGGAGCTCCGGCAGTAAAGAGCCCAGGGGGCGGGCACATGCAACAAGCCCCACCCCCTGCTCCCAGCAGTCCTCAGTCAGAGCAAGAAGCAGCCAGGTAAGTTGCAGAGCTCCCCCCGGCCCCCCCCCCCGTCCAAAACAGTCCAGTGGCACCTTTAAGACCAAGTTTTATTCGGGTACAAGCTCTCCCTCCTCTGTGAGGGCAGATCTGCACGCCCCCCGCCCCCAATAGTTAGCAATCCAAAACAGTCCAGTGGAGCCTGAGCGGTGGGTGTTGCCTTCTGACACACTTCCAGTGATCCAGACCAGTGTTCCCTCTAAGCTGAGTCAGTGTGAGCTAGCTCACAGTTTTTTAGCCTCTGGCTCACACATTTTTGTCTCGGCTCGGGAAGGAGGGCTTCAGAGCCAACTAATTTCTGCAGCAGCCAAATCTCCTGCTCACAGCTTTAATGCCAATAGCTCACAAAGGAGAATTTTTGCTCACAGGGCTCCATAGCTTAGAGGGAACATTGATCCAGACTAAAGTGGAGAATCCAGTCCAAAGCTGGCTAAACATGTAATGAACAGACTGGCATAAAAGACGCTAGATATATTCAACCATCATGTCAATATATTATTGATCTCAAAGTGTAACTGTAAATAACATTATTGTGACAATAAATACAATTATTAAACATTCATGAAGTAATTGTGATTAAGATAAATGAAGTAATTTTGATCATTATAAAGTGATTGCTTTATAACGATCAAAAAAACTTCATGTATCTTAATAATCACAATTACTTCATGAATGTTTATTAATTGTATTTATTGTCACAATAATGTTATTTATAGTTACACTTTGAGAGCAATAATATATTGACACTTCTGGTGATGTCAGGGGGTGTGGCATATGCAAATAAGTTATACTAATGAGCTCCTGCACCTCTTTTTCTACAAAATGACCCCTGAATGATCTACCTATGCCATTTCATTCACACTGTGATGTCCATTGAAGTAATTTACCGTGCTTTATTTATTATGTGACTCACAAAATGAAACATGAAAAAATCATAATACATCACAAAATCATTAAAATTAACCAGCTACTAAACACCCAGCCATTAGAGCATAAAATGGCATAAAACATTTAGCAGTCTGAAAAGATGCTCGTAATACAAGTCCTCAGGGTAAAATACTTATATAAAAGATGTATATTATTTTTTATGTTACCTCATTTATATCCCACCTTTCTTCCCAAAGGGCCTGACATCCTTCTCCTCTCCTCCATTTTAGCCTCACAACAACCCCGTGAGGTAGGTTAGGCTGAGAGTCTGTGACTAGCCCCAGGTCACCCAGCAAGCTTCCACAGCACGAGTGGGGATTCGAACCTGGATTTCCCAGATCCTAGTCTCACACTTTAACCAGTACACCATATTGATCAAACCCCTTCATTAAAAGCATATATAAAAAGAAAAGTAAGGTAGGCGTCAGGTGAACCTCAAGGGGTAGGCTATTCCACAGGCAAAGTGCTACCACCAAAAAAGCCCTGTCCGTGGTTGTCAGCCTCCTCACCTCTGCAGGTCCCCACAAAACCATCTAGAATTACCAATATGATTGATGCATTAGTCTAAATAGTATCAGCTACAAAGTCTATCTCCTCTCTTCTTAATTTTTATTTATTTATTTCCAGGGGTCATTTCGTAGAAAAAGAGGCGCAGGAGCTCATTAGCACAACTCATTAGCATAACTTATTTGCATATGCCACACCCCCTGACATCACCGAAAGTGTGTCAGAAGGCAACACCCACCGCTCAGGCTTCACTGGACTGTTTTGGATTGCTAGCTATTGGGGGGGGGACATGCAGATCTGTCCTCGCAGAGGAGGGAGAGCTTGTACTTGAATAAAACTTGGTCTTAAAGCTGCCATTGGACTGTTTTGGACCGGGAGGCGGGGGTGGGGTGGGCTCTGCAGTTTACCTGGCTGCTTCGTGCTCTGACTGAGGGCTTCTGGGAGCAGGGGGTGGGGCTTGTTGCATGTGCCTGCCCCCTGGGCTCTTTACTGCTGGAGCTCCGCTCCTGTGCGCTCCTGCAGGAAATGACCCCTGTTTATTTCTATTAGGGTTGCCAGGTCCCCTTGGCTTGTTGGTGGGGACATTGGGGGGTGTTCTGGGGGTGGGCGGAGACATTATTCTGTGCCTAGTGGTTTCACTTTAGCACAGTTCCTTTCTGGTCCATTATGTATCCACGGCTCCGGTCACACGGGCCAGATAATCCGCAGGGGAACGGAGGCTTTTAGCTGCGGAGAAAAAAGAAGCACGGTAGCACGATCTCACATTCCCCTGCAGCTCCGTCCTCCAGCAGTCAGCAGCCGATCAGACCAGCGAGGCAGCACAGCAGGACCACATTTGTGCACATGCGCCCAATGCGGACGGCTGGTGGATGCGACGGGCTACCAGCGCGTCTCCGTCCTCCAGCAGTCAGCAGCCGATGAGACCAGCGAGGCAACACAGCAGGACCACATTTGTGCGCATGTGCCCGATGCGGACGGCTGGTAGATGCGACGGGCTACCAGCGCGTCTCTGATCAGACGCCCGCCCGCACCATGCATTTACTGGAAGATAGTACTTCTAAGCAGGTAGTTTTTAACTCCGGGTTTTCCACGGGACGCCACGAGTTGGTCATGGGTGCGCTCCACTTGCCAGATGTGGCGGTGTGATCATGCCCGAATAATCCGCCCACCACCCATGGCTCTCCCGCAGGTACTTCCGCGTGTGAACGGGGCCCACGTTGTATACGTGTATCATTGTATTTTATTATGATATAAGCCAATTCGTTCCTCATTGTGTTTGACCTCTGAAGAAGGCCTAAACAGGCCGAAACGCATCAGGTCAAGTCCATTGACCCTTGTGTGTATGATTTTGGTATTTTTTGGCCTAAAAGCACAGAGTTTTGCCCAAAAAGCAGAGTGTCACCGTGTGAGGTCCCTGTTTGGGGACAGAGCTTCCCTCGCCAGCCAGCTGGCCGATGGTTGTTTGGGAACAGGGCTTCCCTCGCCAGCCAGCTGGCCGATGGTGGGCAGAAGCCTGAAAAAATCAGCGGAACCGCCACACAGACCAGGGATCTGGCAACCCTAAATTCTACCCTCTCCTTCTTTGATCCATTTTATCCTCACAACAAGCCTGTGAGAATGGGTAACTGGGCCAAAGTCACCCAGGGAGCTCCCATGGCAGACTGGGGATTTCAACCCAGATCTCCCAGATCCTAGCCGGAAACTCTAACCAGTACACCACATTGGCTATTGTGGGATGCCTGATGCTGAACATTAGCAAGCAGCAAGGCTTGAGGGAGTCATGCAGATTGGATGGTAGCAAGTTTACTGGTGGTTGCTGCTGGGCCTGCCCCCAGGAAGTCCTCCCTCAAAGGCCAAAAACAGCTCTGGAAAAGGGATCTGCCCCCCTTTCTGCCAGTTTGGTGTAGTGGTTAAGTGTGCAGACTCCAATCTGGCAGAACCGGGTTTGATTCCCCACTCCTCCACATGCACCTGCTGATGTGACCTTGGGTCAGTCACAAGCTCTGGCACAGCTGTTCCTGAAAGAGCAGTTTGTGTCAGAGCTCTCTCAGCCCCACCTACCTCACAGGGTGTCTGTTGTGGGAAGGGGGAGGGAAAGGAGTTTGTAAACCGCTCTGAGACTCCAAGTGAAGGGCGGGGTATAAATCCAATCTCTTCTTCTTCTTTTCTGACAAAAACCAAACCTAACGATACTGTGTGGTTGCCTAGCAACAACGACGGAAGGCTTTTGTTTGTTAATGATACAGGTCCTGCTTCTATTATTTTGGAATTTTTAAACCACCTCTGTAACTTTTTTAAGATTTCGGATTTTTCTGCAACCAAGGATGTGTTTTAAGTTTGTAAAAAAGATGTCCTGTCTGCTCATGGCTCCAGTCGCTGGATTTAGGTATCCACATATTTAGCCATGTTGAGAATTAGATATATTGATTAGATAGTAGAAAAGAGCAAGAGTCCAGTAGCACCTTAAAGACTCACAAAATATGTGGCAGGGAATGAGCTTTCATGTGTCACTGCAGTGACTCACAAAAGCTCATACCCTCCCGTAGTTTTTAAGGTGCTACTGGACTCTTGCTCTTTTCTACTGCTACAGACAGACTAGCACGGCTACCCGTCTTGATTAGATAGTTTGCAACCAAAAGTACAACCTTCTGGTTTCCTGTGTAGCTGCAATCAAATGGATCATGTCTCTTTTCAACAGGGTCACAGATAATATTTCCTGGGAATCTTTAATGTATTTCCTGTGCCAAACCTTTCCCATAATTGTATGATGAGTGTGAAACACTGCTGATGGCAGCTGGATTAGATCCTCTGAATCCCAGAGCCAGGAGGTAACATCTGGGGAAGGTCTCGGCCTCTACACCCTCTTGTTGGCCCTCCAGATTAACTGGTCGGCCCCTGTGTGAGACAGGATGCTGGACTAGATGGACCATTGGTCTGATCCCACAGAGCTCTTCTTATGTTCTTATGCTGTTCAACATTGTAGGCTTCTGGTTTTATACTATGCAACAGGTTCTGTTTATTTCTGAGACTTCTGGCATATGGTTGCTGTCAGGACGTACCTTCTCCCCTTCTCTCCATTATTTATTTCAACCATCTAAACTCTAGCTTAGTTCCACAGACTCAAGGCAGCTAACGATGCAATACCAGGCTGCAAGCATGCAAAAATACAGCAGTCCTGGTCTGAATTACTAAGATAAAAAATGCAGAGATTTCAAAAAAAAGAAAATCCCCCGCCCCCCCCCAAAAAAACTTAACGGTGCATTGAAAAAGTGTACAGATTTTTTTTAATGCACATCATTAACATCACAAGGAGTTAAAACCAACCAGAATTTACCCTTCTTCACACAGCTTCTCTGGAATAAAACTTTTACATCCCTTCCTAAATGCTGTGAGTGAAAGAATCCTACATACCCACTCCAGTAGGGCATTCCCAAGGCCTGGATCCATAGTGGGAAAAGCCCACGGATAGTTCTTAGGGAGTGCACCCTATGAAGAAAGCTGAAGAACTTTAAGTGGGGCATGGGAGTATTGCCAAAACTCCATCTGCCATAGAACTCGTTTCCTTTACTGTGACGTTAACTGAGGGTTGCCAAATCCTTCCTTCCTGGTGGAGGGGGGACTTACCAGGATCGAAAGGGATGCTCATGCTACATCACTGGTAACGTGGTGATGTCACTTCCTGTATATACTGGAAGTTACGTCACGTTGTGCCGTTGTGGCAGTGCTCTGGTATTTAGGCAAAAACTGTATGGTAAAAATGGCTTCTACCATAGAGTTTTTGCCCAAACAACAGAGCATTTTTGTGATGTCACCGATGTGATGATGTCACTTCCTGTACACACCAGAAGTGACATTGCCTCATTGCCAGTGAGATAGCTGGGGCCTCCCTCCTGCTCCTGATAAGTCCCCCTGCCAGTCAGCTGATTGGCAGCAGGGGGTTGGGCCTGGGGCCAGGGGATCCCCCACCTCTAGCAGGGGGCTGGCAACCCTACATTTACCCCTGGGGTATCCATGAACATGTGTAGCCTAGCTTCCATTCTGTCGTTCCATACGCTGAATGCTGCTTTGGTGCTTCGGCAGTTAAATGGAGCAAGCTTCAGCAAAATGTGAGTCTCCCCAGCTGGTGTTTGAATCACAACCTCCTTTCTGCCAGCAACAGTTTGTCTGGAGGAGGAAAACGTACAGCTGCGGAATTCTTTATCACTGGATGGCTTTGCGTCTGTTTTGTGTAAGCCAAACTGCCATTTAGATTTCTGTCACATGGCACTTGGCCTGTGCGCTCTAATGCCTAGCATAATTCTGAGGCAATTTTATCAAAGTATAACTGATTGCAGCCGGGGAAGAATTTTTGCTTCGAGTCAGCTCGGCTGGTAGCTACTCTTCCCTTCTTTCCTTCTGGAGAATGGTAACGCTTGTTTCATAAGAACGTAAAAGGTGCCTTGTTGAATCAAACCCGAGGTCCATCTAGTCCAGCAATCTGGTTCACATGGTGGCCAACCACCAGCTGCCCCAGAGGGCCAACAGACAGGGCACAGAGGCTGAGGCCTTTCCTTGATTTTTGCCCAAAAACTGGTATTGCCAAAACTGGTTGGAAGATCTCTGACTCCAGGCCCCACCATCCAGCACTGATCACCTGGTCAGCAGGGGGACTCACCAGAAGCAGGAGAGAGGCCTAGGCTATGTCATTGACAGCGTGGCGACATCACTTCCTGCATTTACTGGAAGTGAGATCATCACATGGGTGACATTCAGGCGTAGGCCTGTAGCTACAGTGGGGCATTTTGGGGCCTGGCCCCCTGACTTCCATCTAGCCCAGCCACCTGGCTGCCCTCGCCACCCCTTCCCCAAGTGTGGCTTGCTTCCCACCCCCTCACCCTGTTACTGCCAGAGCCCCTTGTCCTGCCATGGGAGGCTTCCATGGATGAGGGGCTGCCTGCTCCAACTGCTCCTGCCTGCTCCAACTGGCAAGCATGATTTAAAAAAAATATTAATTTTATTTTTTATTTTTGTGACATCAGTGCCCCCTGACTTATTTAAAGGCCCCCTGAATTACAAAATCCTGGCTACGAGCTGCAACGCTCTGGTCTTTGGGGGGAAATGCTATGGTAGAAGCCATTTTTACCATAGAGCTGCCTTGAAAGGCCTTTGCAGGGGTTGCCACAGCACATGCATATATATGCAAGCATCCACCACTCCATGCACTGGTAGTGTAGGGTTGCCAAGTGACTCAACAAAATAAGCGGGGGAGAGTTGGTCCCATTCCGTGTGCGTGCCGCGATGACGTCGCCCGGAAGTGACGTCATCACAGTGGGCACGTCGCTGGGCGACGCTCTAGCAACCAGCCTGAAAACTCTAGAGTTTTCAGGGTGATTGCTAGAGCGTCACCCAGCGATGTGCCCAGCATGATGAAGTCATTTCTGGGCGACGTCATCGCAACAGGCACGTCGGCCCGATCTGGCCACTTCGGGGGTGGGGTTCCCCCTGACGGCCAGACCCGGACCGGCAGATTAGGGGCCCTTTTAGTGGGGGAATCCCCGCCCCCCACGGGGACTTGGCAGCCCTATGGTAGTGAATTCCACAATTTAATTACTTCTTGAACCAGACCACTGTCTACCAAGGTCAGTAATGTCTGCTCTGAGTAGCAGTAGCTCTCCAGGGTCTCAGGCTGAGGTCTTTCATAGCACCCACTATCTGATCCTTTAACTGGGGTTATTGGGGATCGAACCTGGGACCTTCTGCATGCAAATCAGTTGCTTTATCACTGAGCTACAGCCCCTCGGCGCTCTTGCATTGGACCTTTTGACCCTAGGTAGACTTTTAGATGTTCTTCCCTTTCTTCACAGCACTACATTTTTAAGGTCAATTGAATCCAGAGTTCCGATCACCACACTATCCCTCATAAATGAGACCCCCTTTCTTTTTGGGCTGAGCATTTTCAACACAATGGCATTTGTAGGCAGTTTCGCATGGCATGCGTTTCCCAGAGGCTAACCCAACACGACCCTGAGGCAAGCAATATAAATCACAACGCGGCTTCATAAATAAGGATACATATAATAGCAGCTGCCCCAGCCAGAAAGAAAGCAAATAAGGAATCCAGAGGCAGAACTTGTGGAGTCATGGCCCGTTAACGCTCTGTATTGTTTTCTAACACAATCATTTCTAAAAGGAAGGGAGACGGATGTTTTGCCAACAATTCTAGCATCGGAGATGTGCCGTACTAGAGGCTGGGTGAGGACACAAGGTCATACCAATGAATCCTAATTCTTTATAGACACAATTCGCCTGTGAGTGGCCCACCTTTTTTGGGAAGTGCACCACAAGCTAAGTTCCAGGTAGCTATTTTGGCCCAACTCAAATCTGCTGAGTTTGGAATATGAGTATCTCCGGCTCGTAAAGTTTGACTGCATCGCGAGTTGAGTACCATTCCTCAGAGATCCTCTTCTCCAATTCCAAACTGAGTTTTTGAGCATGCCCAATTCAATGTCAGCTTGGCCTGCTGTCACGGCTGGTGGAGGGGGGAGAAGCTGATGGATAGTCTGTTGCTGTAATGGAATCTTAGCTTTCATTTCTTCCTGTCTCATCTTATCTGCTAGCTTAACCAGTTACCTTGGTACCTTTCGCTGGGGATAAAAACCCGTTAGCTTACGAGGCCTTTAGCTTGTTCCCTGATTGGCTCAGACCCATCAGGGAGACCCCTTTGAATTTTGTATAACTCCCCATTTCACGTGCTTGCAATCAGTTCTGCACAGTATGCACAGATAACCCGCCTTTACTGTCTCAATAAACTTGAGCCTTTCTGAAGGAACATTGTTGAGAACTGATTGCTGCGGGACTCTGACATTCAGCATGAAGCCCTGGGACACGGAGCCCTGGGTACTGCAGGGGTCATTTCCTGCAGGAGCGCACAGGACCGGAGCTCCGGCAGTAAAGAGCCCAGGGGGTGGGCACATTCAACAAGCCCCACCCCTTGCTCCCAGCAGCCCTCAGTCAGAGCAAGAAGCACCCAGGTAAGTTGCAGAGTTCCCCGCAGCCCCCGCAGTCCAAAACAGTCCAGTGGCACCTTTAAGACCAAGTTTTATTCAGGTGCAAACTCTCCCTCCTCTGCAAGAACAGATCTGCATGTCCCCCCCCCCCCGGCCCCCAATAGCTAGCAATCCAAAACAGTCCAGTGGAGCCTGAGCAGTGGGTGTTGCCTTCTGACACACTTCCGGTGATGTCAAGGGGTGTGGTATATGCAAATAAGTTATGCTAATGAGTTATGCTAATGAGCTCCTGCACCTCTTTTTCTACGAAATGACCCCTGGGGTACTGTATGTCAAAGGCCTCCTTCCAACATAAGTGCTGCTGTTCTGAGTGTGCACAGCAGCATCCCAGGTACAAGCAGGGTTACCAGTTGCCTACTGGTGGATGTACCCTCTCATCCTTGCTCCCTAGACCAGTGGGAGAAAGGGTTGGGGGCAGAAATGATGTTGCATGATGTGTAATGTCACATCTGCCCCCAAACCCAGATGTGATGTAAGTACATTCAGGGTTGGCCAAGTCTGCAGTGTCTTTCATGTTCTTTTATTCTTGTCCGAATGCTACACTGTGTATAAAAGAACATGAAAGACACTGCAGACTTGGCCAACCTGAAAAATCAGCAGTGGCTGAACATAGCCAAACTCAAACAGGACACAGTATTTAAGGTTCTACTAGACTCTTACTTTTTTCTACCTCTAAATATCTATTTTGGGAGGCAACATCAGGGAAAGGTCTCAGCCTCTATGCCTGTTTTTGGCCTGCTAGAGGAACTGGTTGGTCAGTGTGAGTTGGGATGCTGGACTAGATGGAGTTTTGGTCTGATCCAGCAGGGCTCTTCTGATGTTCTTATCAGGGGAAGGCCTCGGCCTTTATGCCCTGTTGTTGCCTGTCCAGCGGGACTGGTTGGCCATTGTGTGAGACAGGATGCTGGACTAGATGGACCACTGGTCTGATCCAGCAGGGCTCTTCTGATGTTCTTATCAGGGGAAGGGCTCAGCCTCTATACCCTGTTGTTGGCCGTCCAGAGGAACTGGTTGGCCACTGTGTGAGACAGGATGCAGGACTAGATGGACCACTGGTCTGATCCAGCAGGGCTCTTCTTAGGTTCTTAAGGTCTCTCAGTGAGTCCCCTCATTTATCGTCGCTGAGACTGCTGCTGAATCCCTTTCATAACAAGAGCAAGGTGGCAGGACAGGGATTCTAGGAAGGGTTTTAGAAGCTTATGGAGGGTTAACCAGCTCCAGATTTGGGAGATCTGGGAGATCTGGGGCCGTGCCTGGGTAGAGCAGAGTTTGGGAAGAGAGCTTGGCAGGGGATATGATGCCCATCTCCCAAAGCTGCCATTTCCTCCATGGGAATTAATCTCTGCAGTCCCAAATTCTGTTGTAATTCTGGGAGAACTCCGGGCCTATCTTTGGGGTGTCTGGGGAGCTTACAGGAAGGAAGTGTTCAAGACCTGCTAGACTCTTGCTCATGTCAACAGGAATTTCAGGACCGGGCTTGGAAAAACAAGGTCTTTTTCTGACTTTGGGGGCAAGAACAGCTTACATTGGCCGAGGCCCAGTTCTGAACTGGGCTTTGGAGAGGTTGCTCGTTACAAATCTGAAGGGTGTGAGAGTGCCACATTAGCATGCACCACCGTAAATATGCAGCGTTGAGTGCCCTGGGTGGCTTTGCCACGATGCTACAGAGCCGAGGGAGCTGGCAAAAGCACGGGACGGAGAACAATGAAAAATGGACAATAAAACACCCAGACAAATATTACACACTGAGTCAGCAGAGTTATCTTGGCAGCAGGGAGAATAAAACAAGCCCAACTGGATTCCATCATACTTGGAGGGTCAAAACCTGCTTTAAAAGAAAAAGAACCGCAGCTGTAACATGCCATAGCCATGCTTATAGGACCTCTTTCTCCTGTTCAGGTGAATGACATAGGCTTCCCAAGTCCCCCCGGGGGGCGGGGAAACCCTCGCCCCAGAGGCCCGTTCCCTGCCGCCGTCGGATCGGGCCCCCAGGGGAATTCCACCCCGATGTGCGCATCACCCGGAAGTGACGCAACCACCCCGGGCACGCTGGGGGCGGGGCCACGGCAATACGAGGGAAAACTCTATGGTTTTCCCTCGTATGGCCATGGCCTCGCCCCCAGCGTGCCTGCCGTCGTCACGTCACTTCCAGGTGACGTGCATGCAGCGCACGTGCGCACACCAGATGCCAGCCAGGAGCCCCCCGCTCCGGCAGAAGATCAACTTGGCAACCCTACAATGACGTGATCCTACTGGACGCCTGTGGAGCTCCATCGGACCTCCCAGCCCTGTTTCCTGCCTCCCTTTCCTTTAGCAGAACTCTGTAAATGCCCTTATGTGATACAGCTATGCTATCACAGGACCTTGAATTAGAGTCACCTGCCAGTGGTTGGACAGCCAATGGGAATCCGGGGGCTCAGGAACATGGGTGGATGCCATCTGTGTGATGGTGTTACATCACTTATGGGGAAAACTCAGGAATGGAGTCATGCTGCTCTAGGAATTGCCGGTATTTATTTATGTAACAAATTTATATCCCACCCTCCTCACCGAATCAGGCTCAGGGCAGCTTACAGAAATCAAAACACATAAATAGCCATTAAAACAATCATAAAACCCTCTCAGAACAATCCAGACGGTGTAAAGTGCTAGTACAATTGGTCTGGGAATACTAATGAGACGATGTTTGGTGACAGTGGCAGCTAGGGTTGCCAAGACGGATCGGCGCTGGAGCGGGGGACTCCAGCGCTGCTCCGGGAGTGCGTGCGCGCACCACAACCACATCACCCGGAAGTGACGCGACCACGCCGGGCACGCTGGGGGCGGGGCCATGAGCATCCGAGGGAAAACCATAGAGTTTTCCCTCAGATGACCGTGGCCCCGCCCCCAGCGTGCCTGGCGTGGTCGCGTCACTTCTGGGTGCCTTTTTCTGTTTCTTCTTATGTGGCCAGCTCAGGCTGTTGTTGATTACTCCGAAGGGCAGGGCTCACAATTAATTATTGGGGGGGAGCAGCTCCTAGTTGAAGGCCTGGTGGAAGAGCTCTGTCTTGCAGGCCCTGCGGAAGTGCATAAGGTCCCGCAGGGCCCCGATCTCTTCTGGGAGCTCATTCCACCAGTATGGAGCCGCCACCGAAAAGACCCTGGCCCTAGTTATAGTCAACCTGGCATCTTTAGGTCTCTATGGGAGGGGCTGAGGCTCAGTGGAAGAGCCTCTGCTTTGCATGCAGAAGGGTCTCAGGTTCAATCCCCGTTATCTTCAGTGAAAAGGCCCAGGCAGTACATGATGTGAAAGACCTTTGTCTGGGACCTTGGAGATCTGTTCTCTGATGGACTGATGGTCTGATTCTTTAAAAGGCAGCTTCAGCAGTTCCTAGAACTGTATGACTTCACTCCCAGATTTTCCCACCAATGGGATTCTTTGCTTAACCATGGTAATGCATGCCACGTTGACCTCTAGATTAAACTAGGGTAATGCATTCCAGATCAGATTGCCTTCCCAGATGAACTGCAACAGGTTCCAAATTTGGCTGCCAGGGTGTTTACAGGAGAAAGCGGCTTGAGTCATAAGATGCCAGTATTGTGATTGAACTAGCTTCTGGAGAACAATTGTGTCCCCTTGTTTTGGCCTGTAATGTCATAAATGGGCTGGGTCCAGGACATATTAAGGACCACCTAGACTTGCCAGGTCTCCACTGGCCACCCAGGGGAGGATAGGAGAGTAGGGGAACTGCTGGAGATTTGGTGTTGGAGCCTGGGGAGGACAGGAACCTCACTGGCATACGATGCCATAGTCTCCATCCTCCAAAGTACCCACTTTCTCCAGGAGAACTGATCTCTGTAGTCTGGAGATGGTGTAATTCCGGGGGATCCCCAGGTCCCAACTGGAGGCTGGCATCCCTAGGACCATCTGCTCCCATTCAACCTCCCTGAACTTCAGGATCTTGGACCCTGGTGGGGAGGTAGGTGAGGAGGGGCCCAGCAGGGGTGGGAGGCAGTGATTCTGGGGCCCCATCCTGGATTTCTGTCTAGGTCTACAGAAACAGTGGGACCACTCCTGAGGATAGGGCTTACAACCATGCTGCGTATGAGGGCTCTTTATTTATTTATTTATTTATTCGATTTGTTATCCCGCCCTAACCCCTAAGGGTCTCTGGGCGGCTTACAGAGTGCTAATCACATTACCGAATCTAACCTAGGGCCACAGATATACAGTGGTAGTGACAGCCCTACCAGGCACCCTTGTTGCGGCGGATCTTCGGTTGTTGTCCGGTTCTTGCGGGCGGTAGTCGGTGGCGTCCTTTCCTGGTGCTGGTCTTCGGCGTTCCCTTCTTCCGGCTGTAGCGATTCATTTCCGGCCGGGACCAATCGCACTTCCGCGCATGCTCCGCTTGCGGCCTCTGTCCTGATGAGGCTCCGGCCTGCTGCGTTGCTCCGCCTCTGTGCCAGTTGGTCCGGCCCCTTCGCTCGCTCGCTCCTTGCCTCGCCAGCCGCCATTTTTCTCCACCACCACCGCCATCGACCACTGCTTCGCTTCGCCGCTCGCCGCTGCATCACAGGGACGGGCGCCCCCCCGCTCTAGTAGCAGGTACCCATTAGTCTAATCGTCCTTT
>NW_015167611.1:77314-82531 GCF_001447785.1 Gekko japonicus
TGAGTTCTTTCCCTATCCCTGAGTTTCTTTAACTGGAGAGCCAAGGATTGAATCTAGGATCTTCAGTAGTTAAATTTATGCTCTACCACTAAGCTGCAGTCTCCAATAGGGTTGCAAAGTCATTGCTCAGCCACAGTGGGGGACTCCCGGGTGGCGACTGGAGTGCGCGTGCGCACGCACCGCACACACGTCACCTGGAAGTTTTCCGATGGTTGTGGCCCCGCCCCCAGCGTGCCCGGTGTCCTAACGTCACTTCCTGGTGACGCGCACGTCAGGGTGGGGTTCCCCCCGGGGCCCGATCCGCCGGCGGCAGGGAATGGGCCTCTGGGGCGGGGTTTTCCCCGCCCCCCGGGGGGACTTGGCAAGCCTAGGTGTGTTGCCTAATATGCAAAGGAGTTCCTGCTACAAAAAGAGCCCTGCAAGGGGAACCTCCACATCCAGGAGTATTCAACCTCTGAATTCCAGTGCTGAGGGTACAACATCCAGGGAAAGCCTCAGTCTCTATGCCCTGTTTGTTGACCCTCCAGGGTAACTGGTTAGCTACTGTGTAAAACGGGATGCTGGACTAGATGGACAACTGGTCTGATCAAACAGGGCGCTTTGGATCTCCTTAGTTGTTCTTCTTCTGGAGAGCCATTAAAGCTTTCCAAATGCTTCGTAATTCACAGCTGTGTGCTGTTGTTCTTTTCTGCTCCGATGCTGATATTATTTGGCCTTTACTGGGGTTTATTTGTTGATATCTATTTTGGCAGGGGGTTTGGTCTTATTTTAAATTTGGACTGGGAGCTGGGATTTTGTGGTTGCGTATCCTCGGGAATCAAACAGCAAGCTACAGATACTTTAATAAATTAATGGTCCTTGGCTGCAGGAAGGCACAAACCTGGCTTTGCTTGAGATCTTAGTCTGCATTTCTTTTATCACAGTTGATTTTTTTTAAATAAAAAGCTGTGTGCTTTTGGCCTCCGCGGAAAGGGGAAGAGGATCTGGAATGTTCCATAAATGATTCCAGAGCACTTCCCTTTAGGAACCCGGTTCCTGAACATTCTAAGCAAACACCGCACAGGGTTGGCTGTCCCTCTTCAAGCGAACCTTCCGCCCGTTCCCAGTTTGTTTTACTCGACAATAAAGCCGGGACGAGACTGCCAGTTGACCTTGCACTCAATCATCAAACTGTCAGGAGAGATTTATGCACTTAAGCAAAGGCCCATATCAAGCAATTCATCATCATTAAGGCCTCCCCCGGAAGTTCGACAGGAATCAGTTAAAGGCAGCCGGCCCATCCCATAGCCATCGCAGGCTGCTTCCCTTTGTGCAAATCCATCATTTGGAAGGAGATAAGCATCCAGCGGACAAGCAAGAAGGCTTTTGCTTGAATAAACACGGCTCTCCTCTGAGCGAGCTGCCCTGAGCTCCGAGACCTTAATTGTTTAGTAGATTTTCTTTCCCCAAAAAAGCATGGAGCAAAGATGGACATGGGCATTCTTTACATTTTAACCCAGTGGAACTTCTTTCAGCTCTGGGACAGAATTCGCAACTCAAGGATAGAAGGCTAGTGTGTTGTAGGGTTCACCCCCAAACCTCTAGGAGTTTCCCAACCTGGATTTCGCAACCCTACCCCAATCCATGGCATCTCCAGTTAAAAGAATCAGGTAGAAGGTAATGTGAAAGACATCCACCTGAGATCTTGGAGATCTTCAGCCAGTCAGAGTTAAAATGGCCAGGTCCCCTCTGGCCATTGGTGGGGAATGGGGGGGGGGCGGAGGGTTGCAAGATTTAGGAAACTCCTGGAGAGTTGGGGATGGAGCCTGGGGAGGACAGGGACCTCAGTGGGGTACAATGTCATACAGTCCACCCTCCAAAGCATCCATGTTTTCCAGGAGAACTGATCTCTGTGGTCCAGAGTTGAGTCCCACCTGGAGGCTGGCATCCATAATCAGAGTAGACAATACTGCCCATGATAGACCCATGGTCTTAGTATAAGGCAGCTGCGTGTGATCACAACTGGCCCAGCAAAAATTAGTCGTAGTCATGATTAAGTGCCCCCAAAAGACTTAGGTTAATAGCAGTTCAGTCACATTCTGGGGCATTCAATGCAATTTGTCACTATGACTAACCTCATGAAGCCTTAGGTTGCCAAGTCCCTCACGGCAATTGGTATGGACTGGGGGGACTTACCAGGAGAAAGAGAAAGGCCCAGGCCACTTTGCCAGCATCACACAGGAAGTGACATCATTGTGCCAGTGACTCCCAGGTGACACTCGGGTATTTGGGCAAAAACTCTATGCTAAAACTGGCTTCTAGAAGAGGAGGAGGAGGAGGAGATTGGATTTATACTCCGCCCTTCAGTACCTGAAGGAGTCTTAGAGCAGCTTACAATCTCCTTTCCCTTCCCATCCCCACAACAGACACCCTGTGAGGTAGATGGGGCTGACAGAGCTCTCCCATGAACGGCCCTTCTACCATAGAGTTTTCCCCAAAATACCAGAGCATCGCTTGGAAGTTGCTGATGTGATGATGTCACTTCCTGTGTGATGCTGACAGTGTGGCCTGAGTCTTCCCCTTTCCACTGGTAAGTCCCACCACCATCCAGCTGATCGACGACTGGGGGCATGGTTGGACGGTAGGAGACTCCCACCGGGGGGGGGGGGGTGTCTGGCAACCCCACAGAGCCTTGTGTGTGTTATCAGTTCTTCATTCAATAAGATAAGCCGATGGCCTGCCCTATCTTTCCCTCCACACATTTCCAAGACTGAATGCGCAAAGAAAAGGCAGAGAGGCTTTTGCATTCCTTATTCATTCTTAAAGGTTTGTAAAGTTATTGGAGCAGAAAGTACAAATTCAGGGCAGGAGGGAAAGAAAGCCATTGTGAGGCCATCACGTGCACTCCCCGTGACTCTGAAACACTGGCGTTACCTTCTGTGAAAAGAAGACGTGGGACACGACGGGGAGATGCAGATGTGCTGTTGCTCCGTGATCACTTCTGGTGTCACTAGCCTTCCAGCGATTTTAATTTGTTTGGAAATGCCTAAGACTCCCCTTTGGGAATACGAAGCGCGGTACACAGTCTCCACCTCAGTACGATAAACAATATGCGCTCTGATTCCCAAGAGGCGGACCTCGATACCCTAGCACAGGTGAGCAGCCGACCCGGGAAATATTTGCTAAATTTGCATGCATTAGAAAGAGAGGAAACAAAACGGGGCGATTACCGGATGAGAAGACAGGAACAATCACAGGGGCGGTGAAAAGCTACCAGGAATGAATGTTCAGGAACCATGGCTTCTAAGCTCCCAAAGACTTAATTTACACCAGAGTTCTAGATATGGATGCCAGCCTCCAGGTGGGACCTGGGGACCCCTGGGAATTACAGCTCTTCTCCAGACAACAGAGATCAGTTCCCCTGGAGAAAATGGATGTTCTGGAGGGTGGACCCTGTGACCTTATACCCTTCTGAGGCCCTTCCCCTCCCTAAACCACACCTTTCCCAGGCTCCACTCCCCAAATCTCCAGGAGTTTCCCAACCTGGATCTGGCAAAACTACCCCCCCCCCAACACCACTACCAGCAGTGGCCCTGGGGACCTGGCAACTCTAGTTCTGGACATGTATGCAGATCAGTCTCCATTACGGCCTCCAGAGGAGAAAAGACCAGCCTTGCTTAAAGTCCTGGGTGACCTAGGGCATCTGTCTGGTGATGGCCACCCGTCTTATTACTGGTGGAGGATGATATTGAAAGTCAGATTCTGAGTTCAAGTCCATCTCGAGGCAGAAGGATGATGAAAAAGAAGAAGAGGAGGAGATTGGATTTATACCCCGCCCTTCACTACCCGAAGGAGTCTCAGAGCGGCTTACAAACTCCTTTCCCTTCTTCTCCCCACAACAGACACCCTGTGAGGTAGGTGGGGCTGAGAGAGCTATTCCCAGAACTGTCCTTGAGAGAACAGCTCTGACAGAACTAGCCCAAGGTCATCCAGCAGGTGCAAGTGGAGGCGTGGGGAATCGAACCCAGTTCTCCCAGATTAGAGTCCGCACACTTAACCACTACTCCAAACTCATTGTGTAGGCCTCGTCATGGCATCTGCTCATTTTGCCTAGGGAGCAACGTTGTTGTTGTTGTTGTTGTTGTTGTTGTTGTTATGTGTGTGTGTGTGAAGTGTCATCAAGTCACAACAGACCTATGGTGACCCCAGTAAGGGGCTTTCAAGGCAAGTCAGAAGCAGAGGTGGTTTGCCATGGCCTTCCTCTGCAGAGTCTCACATCCAAATACTGATTCTACTTAGCTTCCAACTTACGGTGACCCCAGCAAGGTGCTTTCAAGGCAAATGAGAAGCAGAGGTGGTTTTCCATTGCCTTCCCCTGCAGAGCCTTCCTTGGTGGTCTCCCTTCCAAGTATTGACCCTGCTTAGCTCCCAAGATGTGATGAGATCAGGCTATACAACACTGCCTTCCCTCTCATCTCCAATTTACACATGCAATACTTACCATGAGCAGCCATCTAGTCTTGGGGATAGCTGAGATCACTGCGTTTTCAACCTACCACTCCGAGACCAAGCCCCCAAACCAGAGTATAGGGCTAAACCCTGAGATTTGACAACCACAGGACTAAGGTTACAAAATTCCAAGGGCCTGGGTCGCCCTGAACACCTGGGGAGCCAGCCAAGATGCCATTGCTTCCTGGGACTTGTGGAAGATCTCAACAGAGCTACTCTGATTATCAGTGTAAGGGCCAGCACCGATATACTCCGAGTCACTATACCAGTGCTCCTAAGGTAAAGGTAAAGGTTCCTTTGCTCGAAAGCCAGTCGAGTCCAACTCTAGGGTTGCGGTGCTCATCTCCATTTCAAAGCCGAAGAGCCAGCGCTGTCCGAAGACGTTTCCGTGGTCATGTGGCTGGCATGACTAGACGCCGAGGCGCACGGAATGCTGTTACCTTCCCACCGAAGTGGTACCTATTTATCTACTTGCAATTTCTTGCTTTCGAACTGCTAGGTTGGCAGGAGCTGGGGCCAGAGACGGGAGCTCACTCCGTCATGTGGCAACTCGGGTCTCGAACTGCTGAACTACCGACCTTCCACAGCCTGCAGCCACCGCAGCTCCACCAGTGCTCCTAGCTATGTGAAAATACGTTCTCAATTCATTGCAATGAAAGAAAAAGTGGAGGTTTCTTTGGCCTGTTATCTCAGCTAGGAATGACACTGTGACTGATCTGTTTCCTGCTG
>NW_015167611.1:82544-85192 GCF_001447785.1 Gekko japonicus
CTGCTGAACGGTCAGACGATTTCCCTCTCCCCCTTTAACTAATCTTATTCTGAGCAATTAAAAAAAAAAGAATCTGTTTTTTCTACCTGGTAAGATAACAGACCCATATTTTGTCTGCACAGAACTAGTCTTCCTGAGCTGGTGGAAGATCTGGAACTTGATTTCTACTTCTAGGAATGCCAGTTCACTGAGAGGCCATGATTTATAATGGGGGGGGGGGTTGGGGGGGAGGTTCTTGAGCCAAAGACATGACTGCAGTAACCCCTGTTTTTGATTTGTTGTTGAGGTGTAGCTAGGCCCGTGGCCAGGATTTTGTGGCTTTTGGGGCGAAAAAAAAATTTTTGTTGGGATGTTGGGGCTATGTCAGCTCCATTCCGTCCCCAACCTCGACAGGCGGTGGCCAAGCCCCCCCCCCCAAAAGCGACCACGCATGGCCACCCCTACTGTGAGACATAAGGGCCCTCCAACTGACCGGGGGGAGCACGTGGCCAGCCAATCAGCTGGAAGGCCCGTTGAATCTTGCAGGAGGGAGGGAAAGGGGTGTGTGCCATCCCCCACTTCTTCTCAAAAGCATTTAAAGGATCCCTTTAAATGCTTCTGAGAAGAAGTGGGGTTGTGCAGGCTCACCCCCCCCCCCAATTCTTCTCAAAAAAATCTTCTTCTCAAAAAAAAATTCTTCTCAAAAACATCTTGTGGGGCTGGCCCTTTAAGGAAGGGGGCGGAACCTCCAGTAGCCCCACTGTAGCGATGGGCCAGAGTGTCGCGTAAATTCTCTAGTAAGCTAGAGTGTCTGTGGACCATGACATATTATCTCTAGGACATGACAAGTTGTGGGCAGGTCCCAAAACCCAGATATGTACCAATCAGTGCTGACAGTTGCCTTAATCTGATGGTCACTATTCAGAGGTGCGTGTCTAGAAAGTGGGAAAGCAGAGAATTTCAAGACAGACGTGACTTGCTTGACTAAATCCCTCACTTACATGTAGGAGTGCCAGTTCCTCCCTGGCCACCAATGTGGGCGGGGTGGTGGGATAGGGTTGCCAGATCCAGGATGGGAAATTCCTGGAGATTTCGGAGTGGAGCCTGGGGAGGACAGGGGCCTCAGGATCCAACTTTCAATGGAATCCTCCACCAGCAGTAAGATGGGTGGCCATCACCAGACAGATGTCCTAGGTCACTCAGGACTTTAAGCAAGGCTGGTCTTTTGGAGGCCATAAAGGAGACTGGCCTGCGTATATGTCCAGGACTAGGGTTGCCAGGTCTCCCCTGGCCACCAGCAGGGGATGATGTTAGGGTTGCCAGATCCAGGTTGGAAAACTCCTGGAGATTTGGGAGTGGAGCCTGGGGAGGACAGGGGCCTCAGGATCTGACTTCCAATGGAATCCTCCACCAGCAGTAAGATGGGTGGCCATCACCAGACAGATGTCCTAGGACTTTAAGCAAGGCTGGTCTTTTGTCCTCTGGAGGCCATAACGGAGACTGGCCTGTATAGATGTCCAGAACAAGGGTTGACAGGTCCTCCTGGCCACCAAGGGGAGATGTGAGGAGTAGGGTTGCCAGGTCCATGTTGGGAAACTCCTGGAGATTTGGGGGTGGAGCCCGGAGAGGACAGGGACCTCAGTGGGGTGCAATTCCATAGAGTCTGCCCTCCCGCACGGCCATTTTCTCCAGGCGAACTGATAGCTGTGATTCCAGGGGATCCCCAGGTCCCACCTGGAGGCTGGTATCCCTGCTTACATATGCACCCTTTTGCTACATCATTTCACTGCTCCTGTTCCTTTGTTTATTTAAAATATTTATATGCTTTTCTCTAGCATTACGGGGCTTGTAGGCAGCGTATGAACTTTAACATCATAAATCATCTAAAAGTACAGTGCAAGCACCCGAGCTCCAGGCATCTCCCAGCATCAACTATTCATGTCTGTTACTACAAAATTCAAACTAACACTCAGTCCCTCCTGGGTGTCACTGGGGCTTCAAAAGCTGGCTGAAACAGTCTGATCTTGGGGTAAAGTACTGCATCTTCTTCCCACCCCCCATACCTTTTTTTTTTTTGCCATTAAGTCCCAGCTGACTTAAGAACACAGGAGAAGTCATGTTGGATCAGGCCAATGGCCCATCCAGTCCAACACTCAGCGTCCCACAGTGGCCAAAACCCAGGTGCTATCAGGAGGTCCACCAGTGGGGCCAAAACTCCAGAAGCCCTCCCACTGTTGCCCCCCCAAGCACCAAGAATACAGAGCATCACTTGCCCCAGATGTGCCATCTATAAGAGCATAAGAGAACCCATGTTGGATCAGGCCAATGGCCCATCCAGTCCAACACTCTGGGTTACATAGTGGCCAAAACCCAGGTGCCATTAGGAGGTCCACCAGTGGGGCCAAAATTCCAGAAGCCCTCCCACTGTGCCCCCAAGCACCAAGAATACAGAGCATCACTGCCCCAGGCAGAGTGTCCCATCTCTATCCTGTAGTTAATAGTCACTGATGGGCCTCTACTCCATCTGTTTATTCAATCTGTTTATTCAAGCATGGACGGCTTCAAGAGGGAACTGGATAAACATATGGAGCAGAGGTCCATCAGTGGCTATTAGCCCCAAGGTATAGATAGGAACTCTCGGTCTGGGGCAAGTGATGCTCTGTTTTCTT
>NW_015167611.1:85225-96515 GCF_001447785.1 Gekko japonicus
GGGGGGGCAACAGTGGGAGGGCTTCTAGTGCCCTGGCCCCACTGGTGGACCTCCTGATGGCAGCTGGTATTTTTAGCCACTGTGTGACAGAGTGTTGGACTGGATGGGGCTCTGGCTTCTCTTATGTCCTTATGATGTAATCCCCTCTTGAAGCTATCTTTACTTGTAGCTGCCACCACTTCTTGCGGCAGTGCATTCCACTTATGCGACCCTATGGGGTTTTCAGAGGTGGTTTGCCATTGCCTACTTCCGTGTTGTGACCCTGGACTTCCTTGGTGGGTCTCCCATCCACATACTAACCAGGGCCAACCCTGCTTATCTTTTGAGATCTCACAAGATCTGGCTAACCTAGGCTATCTAGGTCAGGGGAAATAATACCTACTGAGGTCCAAGATACAGATGACAAAGGCCACGGCTCCATCATGGCCTCTAACGCCATTTTAAAAGAGTTCGCCATTTTTTTTAAACATTGCTGCAAGGCTTTGATCCAGACTAGGTGTGCGGTGCAGCCTCAGGAGTTCTTGTCCCCCACCCCAATGCCTTTTCAAGTATAGAAACAGAGCCAATTTTAGCACCTGAAAAGGTGTGGGGTTGGAGGACAAGATCTGTGCCATGCTACGCCACACACCCAATTCAGATCAGGGTCAGCAGCCATGGTAGGGACCCGTGGCCTCTATTGCTTGTATGTGGGCTTTGTGCCAAAGCTGAACAGAACAGTGGGGCAGGGAGAGGGATAGTCTCAGCCCCAGCCACTTTGCAGCTTTGGGAAGGGGTGGCGAAAGAAGGCACAAGGGAGGGAGACCGAAACGTGACCCTAAGGAACTGGTCCTGGCCATCATGTCCCAGGTGCTGCTGGATTTCTGTTCACCTTGACAATATAGCAACCTAGAGCCACGCCGAAATCGGAATCCCTGCTGGTAGCAGAAGGACCTTTCTACTCATGTAGAACCTTTCGTCTGAGTTTCTTTTAGCTGTGATTAATTTCCAGCACATTATTGCCAAATGAAGGTAAACATAATATTCTTATTGGGAGGGGGGAGTATTTTTGTGTTTGTGCGTGTGTTTGCATGCTTGGAAGTCATGGTAACTTCTGGTGACCCCAAGTGGGGCTAGGATGTTTCAGAGAGGTGGCTTGGTATTACCTGCCTCTGTGTAGCTGCCCTGGTATTCCTTGGGGGTCTCCCTTCTAAGTTCTTGCCAGGGTCGGCCCTGCTTAGCTTCCGAGATCTGACAAGATCGGGCTTGCCTGGCCTATCCAGGGCAGGGCACATAAACATAATATTCGATTAGCCTGCTGGGGATACATCTGAAGCACAGAGGAGCCCAGGACACTTTGGCACTATTGGCTAAGGAGGCCACAAACTTCACAGCAAACACATTTGGCTAGCAAACATAACACGTTTGACCGCCTCAGTCACTCACAAGCTGAACCTTGAGTTTGTTCCGTTCGCTGCCATCTGCTGAAAAGTTCGGTTCGCTGCTGAAAAGTTTGGTTCGTTGCCGAAAAGTTCAGTTCGCTGCAGTCTGCAAAAATGTTCGGTTCGCTGCCGAAACATTTTGCCTCTGTGCAGTAGCAGCTGTGCAGGAGTTTCGCTTCCTTGCCTTGCAGGGCCTTCTGCGCCTCCACAGTAGGTGAAATTGATTCTCTCTCACGGTCTTGGATGGGCTTGTCATATAATTAAATGACACGAGGTGAGAACAATGCCTCTGTAAGCCTGTGCAGAAATCGACATTTTCAGTAGTTCAATAGCTGGGACTTGACTGGCGCCTGCTGGAAACCAAATGATGATCTGTGTCGGGGGTCCCCAATGTGGTGCCTGTGAGCACCATGGCGGCCAGGAACACTTTTTTCTGGAGCCCATCTAGTGTTTTTAGAAAGTGGGCGGGGCCGGCTGGAGGTTTTGCCCAGCAGGGCCATTGGCAATCTGACTGGCTGTGCAGAGTTTTTAAGGGGTGCTTCTGCAAGGGTTGCCGGCCGCTACAGCACTAAGATCTTCGCTGTGCCGTGTACAGCAAGAAGTATTTATTTAAAATGTATTCCTTTTAAAAGGCATCCTGTTGAACAGAATTCCCGGCTGAAACATTGAAGGGTTTCTTGCAGCATCTCACTCCCTGGCATTTTGTCACTGGCTTGGCCTCCTGTAGTAGACTGTGACTGTGCCCACCGCCCTGTGCCTGAATTCCAAAGGTGCTCTCAGGCAAGAAGAAGAGGAAGAGGAAGAGGAAGAGGAAGAGGAGGAGGAGGAGGAGGAGGAGGAGGAAGAGCGGCTTACAAACTCCTTTCCCTTCCCCTCCCCACAACAGACACCCTGTGAGGTAGGTGGGGCTGAGAGAGCTCTGACAGAAACGGCTCTTTTTCGAGAACAGGTGTGCCAGAGTTATGGCTTGCCCAAGGTCATCCAGCCAGGTGCAAGTGGAGGAGGGGGGAATCAAATCTGGTTCTCTCGTATTAGAGTCCGCGCACTTAACCACTACACCAAACTGGCTCTTGAAAAGGTTGTGGACCCTCGGCCTAGGTGGGCTTTTGATCTGATCAGGGCTTTAAAAAAAGAGGTGCCAGAACTCTCAAGAGGAAAATGAAGTTTTCAATCTGTATACTGAGAACTCATGAACTTTTAAACATTTTTAAAATAATTTTGTCGGACAGGTTCCGGAAGTCTGTTGTGGCATGTTCCCCCTAGGAAAAAAAAGCCCCAGATCTGACCTTGCAGGCCTCTTCTTCTGTTCTTACATCATTGCAGGAAACGGTGACGGGGTGCAGAAAAGGGACGTGTACACTGACATTATGCTGCAGTTTGTCAAGACTTCCCAAACAGATGCTTCATTTGCTAAAGCCAACTGGAAGGTTTTGCCCTAGAGCTTCGCCTGCCCCCCTCCCCACATCATTTGCATCTGCTCTCGGCTACATAATTGGGAGTCATGTCAGTTTTCACTTTGAAACAACAACAACACCGTAAAAAGCAAGGCCGTGGTTAGCAGATCAACTAACCACAGTTTAAGTTGACTAATTAGAGGGCTCTATTCTAATGGTTTAAGTACCATTCGTATTATCGAATTAAGGACACGTTTGTTTATTTGTTCAACGGGCTGTTTGGGTACCACTATATTTAACAGCCAGGGCACACATGAATTGTTGCAAAACACAAGAGACCACTGGCTGAAATCACTATAAGGTGGGGGAAAAAAATTATTAAATGCCGAGTTCACTAACACAATAACCATATAACTACCGTATATGAAGCCAAGGTAATCTTACAAAAACCAACATTACTACAAAAAAGTAAAGATCAGTGGTACAGAGAAGTAAAGTCCCAAAAATTTCAATGTGCCTCACTCCTATTGTATTATAATTCCATAATCCAAGTTGACATGCGTTCATCATAGAGTGGACTCATAAAATTCCAGAAGGATCCATATAATCTTGAAATCCAAAAAGCGACGCGTCACTGTCAAGGGCACACACGAAGACAGCCAAACATGTGCAATGAGTATGGTTGCCGGGTCCTTCCGGGAGGTGGGGGGGGGCTAGGGTTGCCAGCTCCAGGTTGGGAAACTCCTGCAGATTTGGGGATGGAGTCGAGGGAAGGCAGGGACTTCAGTTCCCTGACCTGGAAAGCCCCAGCTAGCCCAATCTCATCAGATCTTGGAAGCTAAGCAGGGTTGGCCTTGGAAGGGTGACCTCCAAGGAATACCAGGGTCATAATGCAGAGGCCTGCATTGGCAAACCACTTCTGAAACATCTCTTGCCTTAAAAATGAGTCTAGCTCGCTGCCTAGTGGTGCGTAATGCTAAAAGAGCTAGAACTTGTAGCTGCCAGACAATCTTAGCATCTCCTGGCTATACTACACACAATGCCATATGTTGATAATAATAGGGACTTCAGTGGGGGTCAAATGCCACGGAGTCTACTCTCTAAAGCATCCATTTTCTTCAGGGGGAACGGATCTCTGTAGTCTGGAGACGAGCTGTAATTCCGGGGGATCCCCAGGTCCCACCTGGAGGCGGGCATCCCTGGCAATGGGGCTGGCTCCAGTGACCATTTGGGGTTTTGTAAAAAGGATGGAATCAGAAAAGTTACTCTGGTGGTGGTGGAAAGTGCCTTCAAGTCACAGCAAACTCATGGCAACCCCACAGGGTTTTCAAGGCAAGAGATGAATAGAGGTGGTTTGCCATCGCCTGCCTCTGCATAGCAACCCTGGACTTCCTTGGTGGTCTCCCATCCAATTACTAACCAGGTCTGACCCTGCTTAGCTTCTGAGACCTGACAAGATCTGGCTAGCCTGAGCTTTTTGTGAGCCTTCAGAGTTAATCCTGCCCCACCCCCCAAAAAGAGGTTTTAATCTGGGAAAAGAAAATAATTGTAAACCAGTCACTTTGATTTAGGGTTGTTGTTTTTTTGACAAGCCAAATTCTCTCTGATATCCACGGATGCCAAAGACTGAGAAATCTGGAGAACTGGACAAACGACATGCTCTCCGTCACGCCACTCACTTGGGTTCCTTCTTACTTCCTCGAATACTGTTGGGTGTTACAAGTCAAAACACTTCAGTATTTACAGGGTTAATGATGTTTGTTAAGTCATATGTTTGTTTGTAATCTATCTGTTTAGACAATAGAATGTCCGGGAACTTTGGAGCTAACTTGCTAGTCTGATTGGAAACCAATGTGTCAAGTATTTAGCATATTGGTGGCTTCTCTTTCCTCTCTTTATTCTGGCTGAGAAGGAGACACCATTCTCTTCCCGTTTTACCTTTTAGCTGTAAGGATGTATCCATATTAGCTCTTTGTTATTTTCATATCCTGTGTACCTTTTCCCATGTTAGGTTTATATTAAACTTTTATATTTTAAAACACACCATGGACTCAGTCTCTTAATACTCTGCTGACTTACTCAAAAAGAATCCCAACAAATAGCCTCCAAAATTATTGTCCAGCTGTGAAAATACAAAGACCAGTTTGTTTTCTGCTGTTTTCAATCTCACCTGCGGAACTGGGGAGGGGGATTAATAAATATTTTTAGAGATACTTGATTTTATCGCTGATTTTTTTAAAAAATTCTTTAATTATTTAATTCAATGTATAGCCCTCCCTCCCTGGCAGGCAGGCCTAGGGCAGCTTACATTAAAAAGTTAAAATACATTGAAACACAAATAATAGACATCATAAAATCATATACAGCTATACACGGCTGGCTTCACTGCCTAATCGGCAGAAAGAGAACCTATCAGAGGAGAAAATGGAAAACTATTGAAGGAGAAGAATTGTTGAAACTCTGTTTCAGTGAGCATGTATGTGCTGACAACTGGGGATATAGCTAATATGCTATAATATAGTAAATATGACATGGAAATAACAGCTAAAGAGTGCCAGCTATCTGAAGAAGCGAAATGTGAACGCGGAAGTGAAGCCAGCCGTGTATAGCTGTACTCACATAAGATGCGGAACTATTGTACTCCTGAAGTAAAAAGAAATATATTTATACAATCTCCTCCCATGAGCTCTCATTTTTTATATACCACCCGGAGGCTGGCAACTCCAGTCTTCACATTTGGCCTTCATGTTCCAGGCACAGAAAGCCTAGATACTTACTTGCTAAATGAAAGCTGCAAATCCGGGCCAGGGAGTAGGTCGCACGCCAAGAAAAATTGGGAAATCCTTGGAGAGTGGGAGGGGCCTCAGCAGGGTATAATGCCACAGAGTCCACCCTCCAAAGCAGCCATTTTCTTCAGGGGAACTCATCTCTGTAGTGTCTGAAGATCAGTGATAATTCCAGAAGATCTCCAAGCCTCACCTAGGGGTTGGCAACTCTAGGTCTTCCTCTTGTATTCTGTGACCCCCCACACCCGTGGATTGTGTGGTTTAGCCAGGCCTAAAACACTTGGCTTATCCCAGTTGGATCTTTGGGGCCTAGCTCCTCCTATCTCCTTTTGATGAAAAACAAGAATGGCTGTAAAGCTGCCTTAAAGCACTCTGCTGAAAAAGGCAGCAAAGCACGGCAGTAATCAGGGCTATTTTGGGGCAGGAACGCACAGGAACGGAGTTCTGGCTGGCTCCTGAGTTGGCAACGCCCAGCAGGAACCTCATTAGCATAATAGGCCACACCTAACAGCAGAAACTCATTAGGATTGGCTACATTAGGGGTGTGTGGTCTAACATGCAAAGGAGTTCCTGCTCCAAAAAAAGCCCTGGGTTTTGACAACAAACAAAGTAAACAGAATAAGAAGCAAAAGGTGAGTGTGGTAGCATGGGGTGTGACCTAATATGCTAATGAGCTGTGATGTCAGGGGTGTGGCTTAATATGCTGATGAGTTTCTGCTGTTGGGTGTGGCCTATTATGCTAATGAGTTTCTGCTGGGCTTTTTCTACAAAAAAAGCCCTGGCAGTAATAATGAAATTGAACTGAGGCGCTTCTAGCCACCACTTCTACCGTCTTTGAGAATCTGGGGGATATTTTTTTCTCCTCGCTCAACAGCTGCTATTTTCATTCTAGCACTTGTTTTAATGAAACTTCTCCAGCATGTGAGGAGTGTGGGTGGAAACACACTGAAAAAACGACAAGAGCTTCTGAGCGGCATCATTCCTTACACCGCGGCGGATCTAGCGCTCTGAGCGCCCTTGCATGAAGACGACTCAGTGTTTACTGACTGAGCACTGCCCAGGATTTCCGTAAACAGAAGACCTTCCTCCCATCAGTGCCGAACACAATGCTAGATCTGGAATCGGAGCATCTAAATACTTGGCTGAGCGCAGACAGCTAGTGTGCCAAACGGTAGCAGGGAAGGAAGATCCTTCAGAACTAACCAGATGGATGCTAAGGACCATATGACAACGATCGTGTTTCAAGAACACAAATCCCATCTCGCCTGACTCCCCTCCTTTATTACGGCTCTCATCACATACGGAGGAGAACTGGGCACGCTTGAGCAAAAGGGCCGGTTGGATCAAACCCTTTGGCTTTGAGAGGATGTGTGCATACGCGAGACCAGTCCTAGGAGGAGGGTAGAGTGAGTGCCAGTTCCCCAGTTAAACTCTAGAATGGTCAGGAACATGACCTGCAGAGGTACAGATCCCATGTGTGACCACTAGGCTTCCCAGGTTGCCCGCTTTGGCAGGCAGCCTCCCTGTCGTCCCCCACCAAGGAGTAGGAGCAAAAAGAGAGGAGGGAATGGTGACACACAAGTATTCATAAGTGATCTCACTGCATCACACAGTGCTCTAGGAATTCCCCCGATCTCTATGGTTTTGACTATAGAGAACAGGGAAATCACCAAAGCATCATGCAAATGCTGTTTTTGACAGTCTTCACACACACTGAATAATGCACTTTCAATCTGCTTTCGATGCACTTTGCAGCTGGATTTTTACAGCGTGGAATGGGAAAATCCACTTGCAAATGATCACCAAAGTGCATCATTCAGCTTGTGTGAAAGTGCGCCACTTAGGTCTTAAGACCGGGAGGGAGAAAAACACCCTCTTTTTCTCTATTTAAAAAAAATTATTTTTTCTTTCATATCATCTGGCTTGATGGGAAACTCTGGTGAGTTCAAAAGCTTGCACAATGATTGGGGTCGTTTTGGCTGGCCCTAGTAAAAAGTAGGATATGGATTTTGTTCTTGATTTTGTGCAAACAGCTGTTTATCATTCAAGATGGGTAGCCCTGTTAGTCTGTCTGTAGCAGCAGAGCCGTGACTCATGAAAGCTGCTACTCTGCCACAGATTTTGTTAGTCTTTTGGGTGCTGCCAGACTCTTGCTCTTTTCGACTGTTCATAATGTTCTTCTGCGGAACTTCATGAAACTGATCGAAGTAACTCCCCATTGATAGACAGAATAGCAACTTCTCGGTCAGAAGGCCGAGCGCTGAAGAATAGATTCTTTTGAACTATGGTGCTGGAGAAGACTCTTGAGAGTCCCTTGGACTGCAAGAAGAACAAATCAGTCAATCCTAAAAGAAATCAACCCTGACCTGTTTCCTGGAAGGCCAGATAATGAAACTGAAGCTCAAATACTTTGGCCACCAAATGAGAAGGGAGCACTCACTGGAGAAGACCCTGATGCTGGGAAAGATTGAAGGTCAAAGAAGACGGGGACAGCAAAGGATGAGATGGTTAGACAGTGTCATCGATGCAACGAACATGAAGTTGAGAAAACTTCAGAGGATGGCGGAAGACTGGAAGGCCTGGCGGGAGCTGGTCCATGGGGTTGCGAAGAGTCGGACTCGACTGTGCGACTGAACAACAACAATAGCAACTTCTGGACTGAATGCATGAGGTACAATGGCCCATAAAATGAATCTTATTTATTTATTTATCAGATTTATACCCCGCCCTCCCAGCCAATTAGACCATTAGAGACTGTGAGACTGCAGCTGCAAAGATTTGTGAAAACTGTGTTTGCCCACTAATATGGAAATGCTTTCCTTGATTACACCTATCCTTCATTGCATCGCCTTGGATGACCACTAGATGGCACAGCATGTATCTATCACCGGTGCTCAGACGTATAGGCCTTTAATGAACCAATGAATAGTTGTGGAATTTCCTGAAAGCCGGGGAAAGATTCCCAGCATGACTGGCTTGGAGAATCTGCAACTATCTGCAACAAGGAACACCCATCTAAACTACATAACTGCTTACCATCTAACCTGCATTCCTTTGCTTGCAGCTACGCTCAAGGGTGTTCACACTGTTGCATGTTTGACATAGGCTTGCCAAGTCCCCCCGGGGGGCGGGGAAACGCCTGCCCAGAGGCCCATTCCCCACCGCCAGCGGATCGGGCCCCGGGGGGAACCCCACCCCGACGTGCACGTCACCCGGAAGTGACGTGATGACGCTGGGCACGCTGGGGGCGGGGCCACGGTCATCCAAGGGAAAACTCTATGGTTTTCTACGCTCCAGACGCCAAAAGGGAGTCCCCCGCTGGGGCTCGAAAATGACTTGGCAACCCTAGTTTGACAACTGCCGCAAAAGTCTCACCACAGTCCTCAGCTGGTAGCTTCTCCAGTCTACTTGTCGCGAGGGTTGCCAACCTGCAGGTGGGGCCTAGTTTGGTGCGGTGGTTAGGGGCACCGGGTTTGATTCCCCACTCCTCCACACGCAGCTGCTGGCGTGACCTTAGGTCAGTCACAAGTTCTCTCTGAGCTGTTCCCTCAAGAGCAGTACTCGAAAGAGGTCTCTCAGCCCCACCTACCTTGCAGGGTGTCTGTTGTGGGGAGGGGAAGGGAAAGGAGATCGCAAGCCGCTCTGAAACTCCCTCAGGTAGTGAAGGGCAGGGTATAAATCCAGTCTCCTCCTCCTCCTTCCTGAAAGTGCAACTGATCCCCAGACAACAGAGATCAGTTCCCTTGGAGAAAATGGCTGCTTTGGAGGGTGGATGATACCTCGCTGAGGCCCCTCCCCTCCCCAGACCCTGACTTCCCGACGCTCCACCTTCAAATCTCCAGCAATTTCCCAACCCAGAGCCAGCAACCCAGCTTGTTGCCCTAATGGGTATTTCGCTAGTTCTGCTGCAAATGGCCATTGGCACCAACTCAGATGTGTGTGTGTGTGTTTGTTTTTAAATAAATTGTATTTTAACTTTTTAAGGGAATACAGACGAAAGAAAGGAATGGGGGAAAGGAATAAAAGGTATGACTACAAAAAAAATACAGATGGCAATTTTGCAAATATTAAGGACAATCCTTGATTAAAATAAATGTGTATATAAGAAGAATATACGAGACGATGGCTTAAAGAACCACTGTAACAAGCTACTCATCTTATTCTACCATTTTCTCACAATATATTATTATTTTTATCCTATCTAATCGATCTTATCTATTTCATCATAATACATGAATAACCCCATAGAAATTTTGTATATAATTTTAAAATAACAGTTTATTGTCATAAAAGTCATACAAAATATATTCTTGATATATCATATTAAAACTATCATATAATATTAAACCATTCAAATATAAGACTACAGACATTGGTTATGGTAATCACAGAAGACTTGCCAACTATTTTCAAATTCATCTTTCAGTCTTTGATAAATGCAGTTCTGCCAACTGCATTTTCTTGCATTTTTTTCTATCCAGTTCTCAAGAGTTGGACAACCTTCGGTTTTCCACTTTGCTGGAGTCAACATGTATCTGAGCAGTTCATGCAAGATGGATGTGTGTGTGTGTTTAAAGTGCCATCAAGGCCCAGCTGGCTTATGGTGAAGCCAGCAAGGGGCTTTCAAGGCAAGTAAGAAGCAGAAGTGGTTTGCCATGGCCTTCCTCTACAGAGCCTTCCTGGGTGGTCTCTCATCCAAGCCTTATGGTGACCCCAGAAAGGGACTTTCAAAGCAAGTGAGAAGCAGAGGTGGTTTGCCATGGCCTTCCTTTGCAGAGCCTTCCTTGGTGGTCTCTCATCCAAGCCTTATGGTGACCCCAGCAAGGGATGTTCAGGGCAAGCGAGAAGCAGAGGTGGTTTGCCATGGCCTTCCTCTGCAAAGCCTTCCTTGGTGGTCTCTCATCCAAGCCTTATGGTGACCCCAGAAAGGGACTTTCAAGGCAAGTGAGAAGCAGAGGTTGTTTGCCATTGCCTTCCTCTGCAGAGCCTTCCTTGGTGGTGTCTCATCCAAGCCTTATGGCGACTCCAGCAAGGGGCTTTCAACACAAGTGAGAAGCAGAGGTGGTTTGCCATTGCCTTCCTTTGCAGAGCCTTCCTTGGTGGTCTCTCATCCAAGCCCTATGGTGACCCCAGAAAGGGACTTTCAAGGCAAGTGAGAAGCAGAGGTTGTTTGCCATTGCCTTCCTCTGCAGAGCCTTCCTTGGTGGTGTCTCATCCAAGCCTTATGGCGACTCCAGCAAGGGGCTTTCAACACAAGTGAGAAGCAGAGGTGGTTTGCCATTGCCTTCCTTTGCAGAGCCTTCCTTGGTGGTCTCTCATCCAAGCCTTATGGTGACCCCAGAAAGGGACTTTCAAGGCAAGTGAGAAGCAGAGGTTGTTTGCCATTGCCTTCCTCTGCAGAGCCTTCCTTGGTGGTGTCTCATCCAAGCCTTATGGCGACTCCAGCAAGGGGCTTTCAACACAAGTGAGAAGCAGAGGTGGTTTGCCATGGCCTTCCTTTGCAGAGCCTTCCTTGGTGGTCTCTCATCCAAGCCTTATGGTGACCCCAGAAAGGGACTTTCAAGGCAAGTGAGAAGCAGAGGTGGTTTGCCATGGCCTTCCTCTGCAGAGCCTTCCTTGGTGGTCTCTCATCCAAGCCTTATGGCGACCCAAGCAAGGGGCTTCCAAGGCAAGTGAGAGGCAGAGGTGGTCT
>NW_015167611.1:96812-102054 GCF_001447785.1 Gekko japonicus
CTCTCATCCAAGCCTTATGGTGACCCCAGAAAGGGACTTTCAAGGCAAGTGAGAAGCAGAGGTGGTTTGCCATGGCCTTCCTCTGCAGAGCCTTCCTTGATGGTCTCTCATCCAAATCTTATGGCGACCCAAGCAAGAAGCTTTTAAGGCAAGTGAGAAGCAGAGGTGGCTTGCCATTGCCTTCCTCTGCAGAGCCTTCCTTGATGGTCTCTCATCCAAATCTTATGGCGACCCAAGCAAGAAGCTTTTAAGGCAAGTGAGAAGCAGAGGTGGCTTGCCATTGCCTTCCTCTGCAGAGCCTTCCTTGATGGTCTCTCATCCAAGCCTTATGGCGACCCCAGCGAGGAGCTTTCAAGGCAAGGAGAAGCAGATATGGTTAGGCAGTGCCTTCCTCTTCAGAGCCTTCCTTGATGGTCTCTCATCCAAGCCTTATGCCGACCCCAGCAAGGGGCTTTCAAGGCAAGGAAAAGCAGGGATGGTTAGCCAGTGCCTTCCTCTGCAGAGCCTTCCTTGATGGTCTCTCATCCAAGACTTATGGCAACCCCAGTAAGGGGTTTCGAGGCAAGGGAGAAGCAGAGGTGGTTTGCCCTTGTCTTCCTCTGCAGAGTCTTCCTTGGTTTTCTTCCATCCAGGTACCGCCCTTGCTTAGCTTCCAACTTATGGCAATCCCAGTTGCCATTGCCTTCCTCTGCAGAGCCTTCCTTGGTGGTCTCTCATCCAAGTCTTATGGTGATTCAAACAAGGGGGTTCAAGGCAAATGAGAAGCAGGTTTGCCACTGCCTTCCTCTGCAGAACCTTCCTTGATGGTCTCTCATCCAAAACGTATGGCAACCCAAGGAAGGGGCTTTCAAGGCAAGTGAGAAGCAGAGGTGGCTTGCCATTGCCTTCCTCTGCAGAACCTTCTCATCCAAAACATATGGCAACCCAAGCAGGGGGGTTTCAAGGCAAGTGAGAAGCAGAAGTGGTTTGCCATGGTCTTCCTCTGCAGAGCCTTCCTTGATGGTCAAGCCTTATGGCAACCCCAGCAAAGGGCTTTCCAAGCAAGTGAGAAGCAGTGGTGGTTTGCTATTGCCTTCCTCTGCAGAGCCTTCCTTGATGGCCTCTCATCCAAGCCTTATGGTGACCCCAGAAAGGAACTTTCAAGGCAAGTGAGAAGCAGAGGTGGTTTGCCATGGCCTTCCTCTGCAGAGCCTTCCTTGGAGGTCTCTCATCTAAGCCTTATGGCGACCCAAGCAAGGAGCTTTCAAGGCAAGTAAGAAGCAGAAGTGGTTTGCCATGGCCTTCCCCTGCAGAGCCTTCCTTGAAGCTTTCATGGCAAGTGAGAAGCAGAGGTGGTTTGTCATTGCCTTCCTCTGCAGAGCCTTCCTGGGTGGTCTCTCATTCAAGCCTTATGGCGACCCCAGCAAGGGGCTTTCAAGGCAAGTCAGAAGCAGAGGTGGTTTGTCAATGTCTTCCTCTGCAGAGTCTCCCTTGTTGGAGGTCTCCTTTCCAAGTACAAACCCTGCTTGGCTTCCGAGATCTGGTGCGATCGGGCTATACCACGCCGCCTTCTTTCCCGTCAACTCAGATGTACACAATCGATCACACACACCCTTCCGCTATTATGAATTGGAGGCACATGGCAGGCGTTTTGTGAACCCTGCCATTTTATGGTTATGCACTTCATGCTGTTCTATTAAAGGAAACGGCAGCTTGACCAAGTTGCTCCCGCCGCTTTCTTACCCGGCACAATGGAACCGAGAGGCACGCCATCAGCCCTGGCAGGCAGCAATAAGGACTCATAAGATAAACAAACTTCAGTGGCAATTTCCTTACTTGGCTTCTGCAATGTAAAAAAGGAGAAAGTGTTTGTCGGAGATGGAAGTCGAGTGGAAACACAGTCACGGAGTGGTCGAGGGCCCGTCGCGATTCTCGTCCTTGCCTGCGGAAGGACTTGTCATTCCTAGTGAAATCAGAATCCAAACCTGGCACTCGGTTTTGTCTTAATCTGGGAAACCACGATTGCAGGGAGACATTGATACTGATGGAACTGGAAAGGAAAATGACATGCTTCACAGCAGAACGAATGTAGAGTCCCGTGGCACCTTGAAGACCAACCAGGTTTTATTCGAGGCATGAGCTTCCGTGTGCACGCACACTTTTTCAAATGCCTGGATCGTACGTCACAGTACTGGTAGAACAGAGCAAGAGTCCAGTAGCACCTTAAAGACTAACAAAATCTGTGGCAGGGGAGGAGCTTTGGTGAGTCACTGCTCCCTTCTTCAGATACACCTGGAATGTGAAACAGCTGGAATGTGACTCCCATTCTAGCTGCATCTGAAGAAGTGAGCGGTGGCTCACAAAGGCTCATGTGTTGTTGTTGTTCAGTTGCACGGTCGAGTCCAACTCTTTGGGACCCCATGGACCCCATCACGCCAGGCCCTCCTGTCTTCCATTGTCCTCCAGAGTTTGCCTTGATGTGGCGTGGGAGCTTGCGTGGCTCAATGAGGCTGCGGTTTATGCCGTGGAGGGCCACCCAGGATGGGCAGGCCACAGCGGAGAACTCAGACAAAACATGATCCACTGGAGAAGGAAATGGCAACCCACTCCAGTATCTTTGCTAAGAAAACCCCATGGACAGTCAGAAAAGGCTCCTCCCCTGCCACAAATTTTGTTAGTCTTGAAGGTGCTACTGGAGTCTTGCTCTTTTCTACTGCTACAGACGGACTAACACGGATACTCATCGTGATCTATCTTCATGGTATTAGACAGGCAGCGTGGTGTTATCATGTCAGACCAAGACCTGGGAGACCCAGTTTCGAATTACTCACTGTGCCTTGGAAGCTTGCTAGCCGACCTTGGGCCCGTTACATGCTTTCAGCCTAACCTAACTCACGGGGTTGTTGTGAGGATACAATGGCAGAGAGGAGAATGAGGTATGCTGTTTTGGATCCCCACTGGGGAAAAGGGTGTGTGTGTGTGTGTGTGTGTGTGTGTGTGTGTGTGAAGTACTGTCAGGTCGCTGCACTGTGCAGGGGGTTGGACTAGATGACCCTGGAGGTCCCTTCCAACTCCTCTATGATTCTATGATTCTGAATCATTGTACTGGTAGCTGTTGCTGAATTGTTTTATTGGGAATTTAAGGTGTGTTAAGTGCTGTCAAGTTGTTTGGCGACCCTACAAATGAATGACCCCCAAAACATCCTCTTGTTAACAGCCGCTTGCCGCTTCCTTGACTGAGTCAACCCGTCTCATCTTGGCTCCTTCTCTTTTCCGACTCCCTTCACCTTTTCCTGGCATGACTGTCTTTTCATCTTTCAGCTGTCAGTAGCACATTATGATGTGTGTGCCCCCCCCCAACAGTATTATAGTTTTTCTGTGCTTATTCTGCACCGAGAACATCGCTACGATTTTCACAAGGTCCAAAAACAGGGAACAACAAATACTCTCCAAAATATGTCCCTTTTTTAAAAAGTTGCCATCCTAGACAATGCTCCCTCTAAGCTGTGGAGTCTTGTGAGCAAAAATTCTACTTTGTGAGCTACTGGCATTAAACTTGTGAGCGAGTGATATGGCTACTGCATAGTTTAGTTTGCTTCGGTGCCATCTTTCCTGAGCAAAGACAAAAATGTGTGAGCTGAAGGCTAAAAAACTGTGCGTTAGCTCACACTAACTCAGCTTAGAGGGAGCACTGGTTCAAAATATTTCCAAGAACAACACTTTATGCTTTAACTGAAAATCAGCCACCATTTTACGCTTTCTGTTCAGGATAGGTCCCTTCAAAAACTTTTATGCAGAACACCATTGTAATGGCGTGTAGGTTAGTAGTCAAATTGATTGCGTTTGGCAGTCACAACATTTTATTTATTTATTTATTTATTTATTTTATATCCCACTCTTCCCACAAGTGGTCTCAAGGCAGCTTACAAGGTCGCATAAAATATTATGACAGAATAACAATAGGTAAAATTCAAACAATTAAAATTTAAAATTAAAAATGTCAAAATTTCAAAGTTTCATACAGAAACCAGAGTGAGAGTTTCTGTACAGAAACCAGAGAGACATGAGCCAGTCACAGAGTCTGCTTGGATTGTCAGTCCATGAATCCGATGCAGACTTAAGAGGTTTGCATCGGGGTTTTGCAGACTGGTGCCTTCGGGAGAGTGCTGCTGATCACCCAGGAGTGACGCCATTGTACCAGAAACATCGTGTGGGGGATGCTCTGGTATTTGGGCAAACCCTATGGTTTTGAGGGTGAAAAACCATAGAGTTTCGCCCAAATACCAGAGCGTCCCTGTGCAATGTTTCTGGTGCGATGACATCACTTCTGGGAGATGTCATTGCATTGGGAACATCACATAATGTCCCCCCCCCTCCTGGAATTCCCCCCAAAGCCCACCGCTGGCAGAGGTCAGGGACCTAGCAACCCTAAATCTGCAGGTGTTTCCCAACTTGGATCTGGCAACCCTGCCCACCCCCACCCCCCATCTCCTGCTGGTGGCCAGGGGGGCCACCTGGCAACCCTCGGCTGATTTACATGATGTGTGACTAATTTAACGGTTTATTTCAGCAGTTGCCCGCTGACCAGAGCAGCAGCTGTGCCAGACAATGCACACGTGAAAAGCTGGTTGTTCTGGCCTGGACTGTTAGGAAGGAACACGTTGCAATCGTCTGCTAAAGTAGGGCTTGCCAACCTCCAGGTGCAGCCTGGAGAGCTCCCAGAATGACAACTGATCTCCAGACGATAGAAATCAGTTCCCCGGGAGAAAAATGGCTGCTTTGGAGAGTGGACTCTATGGCATTCTACCCCACTAAGGTCAGTCCCCGCTCCAAACTTTGCCTTTCCCAGGCTCCAGTTTCAAATCTCCAGGAATTTTCCAACCCGGGGTTGGCAATCCTATGCTGAACTACCTAGAACGGGTTGACGAACAGGCCTACAGTGGGCTGAAAAATCAGCTCCCTTTTCCCAACTGGCGAATAGGGTGTAACATAAACCAGCAGGTTTTCCATATTCCCGAGAGCAGCGTTCCCTCTAAGCTGAGCTAGTGTGAGCCGGCTCACAGTTTTTGAGCCTCTGGCTCACCCATTTTCGTCTTCGCTCAGGAAGGATGGCTCCAGAGCAAACTAATTTATGCAGTACCCCAATAGGGTTGCCATCCTCCAGGTGGGGCCTGGGGATCTCCCGCTTTTACAACTGATCTCCAGCTGGCAGAGATCAGCTCCCCTGGAGAAAATGGCTGCTTTGGAGGGTGGACTCTAAGGG
>NW_015167611.1:102916-117086 GCF_001447785.1 Gekko japonicus
GAAGGGCGGGGTATAAATCAAATCTCTTCTTCTTCAGTCACAAGCTCTGGCACAGCTGTTCCTGAAAAAGAGCAGTTTCTGTCAGAGCTCTCTCAGCCCCACCCACCTCACAGGGTGTCTGTTGTAGGGAGGGGAAGGGAAAGGAGTTTGTAAACCACTCTGAGACTCCAAGTGAAGGGCGGGGTATAAATGCAATCTCTTCTTCTTCTTCTTCTTCTTCTTCTTCTTCTCCTTCTTCTCCTTCTTCTTCTCCTTCTTCTTCTCCTTCTTCTTCTTCTTCTTCTTCTTCCTACTCCCAGAAATGCTTTCCTTGCATCGCAAGACTTCCAACAGCTCTTAGCGACTATGACCATGCTCTGTGGTATTGATGCTGCCGGTGATCAGTGATAACGGCAATCAACACATAATGGTGTGCCAAGAGTGAGTGGACACCTAGGAGGATAAAGAAAAGGTAAAGGCAAAGGTTTCCCTTGCTCGAAAGCCAGTCGAATCCGACTCTAGGGGGCGGTGCTCATCTCCATTTCCAAGCCGAAGAGCCAGCGCTGTCCAAAGACTTCTCCGTGGCCATGCGGCCGGCATGACTCAGTGCCGAGGTGCACGGAACGCTGTTACCTTCCCACCGGAGTGGTACCTATTTATCTACTTGTGATTCCTTGCTTTTTTTTTTTTGGTAAACAAATTTTATTTTCTTAGGAATTAAACATTTAGAGTTAAACCATTTCATCCTTTCCATTGTTTACCCCATTCCCATTTCCTTCCCTCCCTCCAGTGGCTTCCCGCAATGCTTCCCCCCCTACTCCACATTACTTTACATTATCAATTACCTCATTTTCTTGTCATTACAATCTCAAGATAACATCATTTGACTTAATATTGATCTAAACATATTAAGTTTTGTTTCACATCCCAGTTCTTTTCCAGATATATTTTAAAGTCACTCCATTCTTGAAAAAACACGTCGTCTTCTTTGTTATTCAACTTTTTCGTAATTTTATCCATTTCTGCCATGAACAGAACTTTTTGTATTCAGTCTTCGATTTCTGGCACTTTCTCAGTTTTTACTTGCGATTCCTTGCTTTGATGTGAAGACAAAGTGAGGGAGAAGACCCAACCGTGTAGGGCCACTTGAGGAGGAAGGATGGGATAAAATTAAATAATATTCTGATTTAAAAACAAAACACCAGCCCTGCAGTGAATGGAGGGTTAGATCCAGAAAAGGTGGAGCTAGGGCAGAAACTGTTGCATCATGGACTAAACAGCTGAAGTGGCAGCTAGCCACTCTTAGCACCTGCTCACAGTGTTGTGTTCAGTTTCGACACCACAACTTAAGAAGCATACAGACAAGCCGGAACGTGTCCAGAGGAGAGCAACGAAGAGGGCGAGGGGTCTGGAGACCAAGTCCTACGAGGAAAGGTTGAAGAAGCTGGGTATGTTTAGCCTGGAGAGGAGATGATGGAGACGGGATATGATCACCATCTTCAAGTACTTGAAGGGCTGTCATATCGAGGACGGTACGGAGTTGTTTTCTGTTGCCCCAGAAGGTCAGACCAGAACCAACAGGTTGAAATTAAATCAGAAGAGTTTTATTCCTTGTGTCCTGAAATGGGTGGGTTGGCTAGTCCCTGTACTGTACAGGAAGTATATTAATAGGTCCCTTAAAGGAGAATTTCCTGTTCTCTGACAGTGCTGTGTATATCGAAGAGCTGATTTTAACTTTCTAAGAAACTGAGTAATCAGCACCGAAAACGTCATAACAGCCATGAATCCTTGAAAGCAAAATGATTCTCTGCAGAACACTTTGACGGGCAACTCATCTATTCCGGGCTCGTTTCGTTCCATTAGTGTAAATATTATATCTTCCACCAAGCCAGTTTTTCAAGACCACTTTCATTAAATACTTCCCAGCTCAGATTGCTCAACCCGTCTCCTATTTTTAACTTGGGTTTGCTGAACACGGAGCTCAGGCTCTATGAATAATTATGTGGCCGTGCTCATTCATAGGTTGATCATCAGACAAATGCCTCCCAGGCTTCTCCCCAAGATCTCTTCCTCTGCTAAGCAGAAGAATGAAGACTGAGAGCCAGTTTGGTGTAGTGGTCAGGAGCGCGGACTCTAATCTGGCAGAACCGGGTTTGATTCCCCACTCCTCCACATGCAGCTGCCGGTGTGACCTTGGGTCAGCCACAAGTTCTTTCAGAGCTGTTCTCTCAAGGGAAGTTCTCGAGAGAGCTCTCTCAGCCCCACCTCCCTCACAGGGTGTCTGTTGTGGGGAGGGGAAGGGAAAGGAGACTGTAAGCCGCTCTGAGACTCCTTCGGATAATGAAGAGTGCGGTATAATCGTAAATCCAATCTCTTCTTCTTCTTTGCCAGCTTCATCCAGGGCTTTATATCTGGACCACTTAGTGAGAATGAGGGATGCTACTCACGTTCTTCTCATCTTAATGTCTCCCCCTGGCTTTAGAGTTCCAGGTTACCCAAGCCCTCTTTCTAAAGTGGAATGGATGCATTACTAGGATGCATTACTCCTACTATTGCAACTGATCTCCAGTCCTTTGACATCAGTTCCCCTGGAGAAAAGGGCTGCTTGGGAAGGTGGGCTCCATGGCATCGTCCTCTGCTGACATCCGTCCCCCTCCCCAAACCCCACCCGCGCCAGGCTTCACCCCGCAAATCTCCAGGCGTTTCCCAAGACAGAGCTGGCAGCCCTATGCATTCCCCGCTGTATCTCTGGATTGGTTTTTAAACATAAGTACTTGGGGATAAGGAGCTGCGGTGGCTCAAGTGGTTAAGACGCTGAACTGCAGGCTGTGGAAGGTCGGTAGTTCAGCAGTTCGAGACCCGGGTGCCACATGTCTGATTCAGTATAAGACAGCTTCATCTGTGTTCCTCTTTAGGGGAAGGGCTCAGTGGTAGAGCCTCTGCTTGGCATGCAAAAGGTCCCAAATTCAATCCCTGGCATCTCCAGTCAAAAGGATCAGCTGGTAGGTGACGTGAAAGGCCTCTGCCTGAGACCCTGGAGAGCTGCTGCCAGTCCGAATAGACAATCCTGACCTTGATGAACCAAGGCTGTGATTCTGTATAAGGCAGCTTCAGGGGTCATTTCCTGCAGGAGCACACAGGAGCGGGGCTCCGGCAGTAAAGAACCCAGGGGGCCAGGACTCCCCTGCGGGCAGCCAGGTAAGACCTGGGAACCCTACCAGCTGAGCTGAAATCTGGGGTGGGGGTGGGGGCTGGGCTCAGCTCAGAGTTGTTCAGAGATTAGAGAACTGGTTTATTTCCAACTTCCCATTTTTGAAATTGCCTCTTACCATCTCTTACTTCTCGGGGGCCCGCCGGCTAATTCTGCCTTATAGGGTTGCCAGATCTGGGTTGGGGAAACTCCTGGAGATTTTGGGGGTGGAGCCTGAGGAGGGCGGGGTTTGGGGAGGGGAGGCACCCCAGTGGGGTTTAGTGCCATAGAGTCCACCTTCCAAGGCAGCCATTTTCTCCCGGGGAACTGATCTCTGTTGCCTGGAGACCAGGTGTCATCTCAAGGGATCTCCAGGCACCACCTGAAAGTTGGTGACCCTACTGCCTCACCCAACCCAATCTACTCCTCCCCAGCTCCCTAGCTAGGGAATTTTTTGGGAGGGGGTCTCGGGGGCCCGCCGGCTAATTAAATGAAAGTACAGTGGAGGTGGTAAGTTGGAGCACTTTGGGGGCATCCCAGGAGGGAAAGGGCCCAGAGGAAATACCAGGGGGATGGGCCCCGTGGGCCCCGTGTTAGCTACGGGCCAGCTCCTCCCCCCTATTACGTAATCTCAAGTGCGCTGAAAACAACTGTGGGGGGGGGAAATAGGCGCTTTCCCACTCCCACACAGTTGGTGGGGTGACCGAAGCAATGAGCAACGAAATTAAAATATCTACATCCCCCCCTCCTTTTTTAATATCCCCAACTGAGTTATATTTATCTGTGTTGCTTTTAAGAGCTTCCCTGTCCTCTGCCCTGATTCTGGTGCTCTTGGCCTTTGTATTCTCACGGGGACAGAGGAACTGATGCAGAGTGGCTGCGGAACGCTGCTGAAAGATGGGGAGGCGATTATATTTGCATTCCAGGTTTCCAGACCTGTGGGAACCATATTTCAAGGAATGCTGTGGGAAGGGAAAGAAGGACTCCGGCTCCTTCCTGGGTTTTACAGCGCCGAGTTTGCGTCTGCGTTCCTACACACTTCCTCTGGAGCCGTCACCTCCCGTTCAAGGGATGGTAGCACGATTTTCAAAACTTAGACGCCAGTGTTAATTATTGCTGTTGTTGTTGGCTATCATTCAAGGAAAGAAAGATCAGTTGAACAATTATATACAGTTGAACAGTTAAGAAATCAGATCTGCATACGTTTGCACAGAAATAAAATAAATGGCCTGAAAAGTGGGGGGGGGGTTTCCTCTGTTTTTTAGATTATGTGTAGGAAGAATTGGTTTGTCACTGTGTGAGACAGGATGCTGGGCTAGATGGACCACTGGTCTGGTCCTGCAGGGCTCTTCTTATGTTCTTGGGATGCTGGACTAGATGAACCACTGGTCTGATCCAGCAGGACTCTTCTTATGTTCTTGGGATGCTGGACTAGATGGACCACTGGTCTGATCCAGCAGGGCTCTTCTTATGTTCTTAGGATGCTGGGCTAGATGGACCACTGGTCTGATCCAGCAGGGCTCTTCTTATGTTCTTAGGATGCTGGACTAGATAGACCACTGGTCTGATCCTGCAGGGCTGTTCTTATGTTCCTAGAATGCTGGACTAAGACGGACCACTGGTCTGATCCAGCAGGGCTCTTCTTATGTTCCTAGGATGCTGGACTAAGATGGACCACTAGTCTGATCCAGCAGGGCTCTTCTTATGTTCTTAGGATGCTGGGCTAAATGGACCACTGGTCTGATCTAGCAGGGCTCTTCTTATGTTCTTAGAATGCTGGACTAGATGGACCACTGGTCTGATCCAGCAGGGCTCTTCTTATCTTCTTGGGATGCTGCTCTAGATGGACCACTGGTCTGATCCAGCAGGGCTCTTCTTATGTTCTTAGGATGCTGGGCTAGATGGAACACTGGTCTGATCTAGCAGGGCTCTTCTTATGTTCTTAGGATGCTGGGCTTGATGAACCACTGGTCTGATCCAGCAGGGCTCTTCTTATGTTCTTAGGATGCTGGGCTAGATGGAACACTGGTCTGATCTAGCAGGGCTCTTCTTATGTTCTTAGGATGCTGGGCTTGATGAACCACTGGTCTGATCCAGTAGGGCTCTTCTTATGTTCTTGGGATGCTGGACTAGATGGACCACTGGTCTGATCCTGCAGGGCTCTTCTTATGTTCTTGGGATGCTGGACTTAGATGAACCACTGGTCTGATCCAGCAGGGCTCTTCTTATGTTCTTAGGAAGCTGGACTAGATGGACCACTGGTCTGATCCAGCAGGGCTCTTCTTACGTTCTTATGAGGCACCAGTTCAGGAATCTCATCCCTGGTTTTATCAGAGTTCAACTCACGACACAATACCTTGCACTTATCCCTGGTTATAGCAGCATCTGTTTATCCCGGGACAAGTGTTGGGGCAAAACCGGGGTGACCTCAATGTAAGGCGGAAACAAAAATTACCCCGAGATAATTACGGGGGTGAACTCGAGCGTAGTGTAGACTGTAAGTTTGGGGACAGGGTTGAACCAGCATTTAAGGTCTAGTGCGGAATCACCCACAGTGTGTCAGGGAGAAGGCTGAGTGCTTCTTTTAAGAGGGGGCTCACTCCCCTCCTTCCAGTTAGAATTGCCAACCACCAGGTGGGGCCTCCTGAAATTCTTCAGGGATTACAGCTCATCTCCAGACTGCAGAGATCAGTTCCCCTGGGGAAAATGGCTGCTTTGGAGGGTGAAGTGTAGGGTTGCCTGGTCCAGGTTAGGAAATTCCTGGAGATTTGAGGGGGGTGGAGTCTACAAAGGGAGGGGTTTGTGGAGGGAGGGGACCTCAGCAGGGTACAATGCCATAGAGCCCGCCTTCCGAAGTGGCTATTTTCTCTGGGGGAGCTGATCTCTGTCACCTAGAGATCAGCTGTCCTCTCAGGAGATCTCCAGGCACCACCTGGAGGTTGGCAACGCTAATGGTATGGCGTCGTATTCCCTGCTCGGCTCCTTTCCTTCTCTGAAGTCCATTTCCCCAGGCTTAGTTCCCAAAATATCCACACATTTCCCAACCAGGAGCTGGCAACCCATCCATAGATTTTCAAGCATGTATGAGGAAAGGTGGAAGAGTCTGGGACTTTTCAGTTTAGAAAAGAGACAAATAAGGGGGGAGATGCTAGAGGTTTATAAAGTTAGGCATGGGATGGAGAGAGTCGACAAAGAAAACTTTTTTCTCCTTCTCCCCAAAGACTAGAACTCGAGGGCATCAAATGGTTCAGGAGGGACAAAAGGAAATACTGCTTTACCCAGAGAGTGATTAAAATGTGGAATTGGATGGGGTGATGGCCACAGGAATAAACAGCTTTAAAAGAGGATTAGAAAGATTCATGGAGGAGAGGTCGATCAGTGGCTGAGGTCAACCTCCACGTTCAGAGGCACTAATGCTCTGAATCCCAGAGCCAAGAGGCAACGTTAGGAGAAAGTCTTGGCCTCTCTGCCCTGTTGTTGGCCCTCCAGAGGAACTGGTTGGCCATAGTGTGAGACAGGATGCTGGACTAGATGGACCACTGGTCTGATTCAGCTGTGCTCTTCTGATGTTCTTATGTTCTTCGATATTTTTAAAATGAATGTGCTTCTTTCAATGATGGAGAAGATTTTAGCCTACTGATCAGATCGACTAAGTGATTGGCAGTGCCATTCTAAGCAGAGATATGCCCTTTTAAGGGCCAAGCCACACATTCCAGCGCATGGGAGTCTGCCACAGGGACTCGCACCCATATTGCAGTTGCAGGTTCCCAGTGGGAACACCACTTAAAAGCTCTGTGAGGCTCAATTCGGATTGGGACTGTGGCCCTGGAGCTCTCATTCCCCAGCACCAATTTCCCTAGCCAAAATGGCACCGGGAGGTCATTATTTCCCCTACTGGGGGCTGCATGTAAAAGCTATGTTATCCTGTTTACACTGAGCTTCCAAAAATGTCTCAGATGGATGCATCAAAGAGGGATGTACGAAATCTGAAATGGGAGTCATGCTCAGTACTGGGTCCACTGCTTTTTAACTTGTTCATTAATGATTAAGAGTTGGGAGTAAGCAGTGAAGTGGCTAAATTTGCAGATGACACAAAGTTGTTCAGGGTGGTGACAACCAGGGAGGATTGTGAGGCACTCCAAAGGGATCTGTCGAGGATGGGCGAGTGGGCGTCAACGTGGCAAATGGGGTTCAATGTGGCCAAGTGCAAAGTGATGCACATTGGAGCCAAAAATCCTAAATATAAATACACACTGATGAGGTCCGAACGGGCAGAGACTGACCAAGAGAGAGATCTTGGAGTCGTAGTAGATAACTCATGGAAAATGTCGAGACAGTGTGCGTCTGCAATAAAAAAGGCCAATGCTATGCTGGGGATTACTAGGAAGGGAATTCAAAACAAATCAGCCAGTATCATAATAGTAAAGGTTTCTCTTGCTCGAAAGCCAATCGAATCCAACTCTAGGGGGCAGTGCTCATCTCTGTTCCCAAGCTGAAGAGCCAACGCTGTCCAAAGATATTTCCGTCGTCATGTGGCCAGCATGACTCAACACCAAGGAGCACGGAATGCTGTTACCTTCCCACCAAAGCAGCACCTATTTATCTACTTGCGATGTCTTGTTTTCAAACGGCTAGGTTGGCGGGAGCTGGGGCCAGAGACGGGAGCTCACTCTATCACATGGCACTCGGGTCTCGAACTGCCGAGCTACCAACCTTCCGGTCTGCAGCTCAGTGTCTTAACCTCTGAGCTACTGCGGCCCTATAGTATCATAATGTCCCTGTATAAATCGATGGTGCAACCTCATTTGGAATACTGTGTACAGTTCTGGTCACCACACCTCAAAAAGGATGTTATAGCATTAGAAACAGTGCAGAAAAGGGCAACTAGAATGATAAAAGGGTTGGAACACTTTCCCTATGAAGAAAGGTTAGGGCGCTTGGGGCTCTTTAGCTTGGAGAAATGGCGACTGAGGGGTGACAGGATCGAGGTTTACTGGATTATGCATGAGATAGAGCAGGTAGAGAAATAAGTACTTTTCTCCCTTTCTCCCAATACAAGAACTCGTGGGCACTCCATGAAATTGCTGAGCAGTCGGGTTAGAACAGATAAAAGGAAGTGATTAACACATGGAATTCACTGCCACAGGAGATGGTGGTGGCTACAAGCATGGACAGCTTCTAGAGGGAATTAGATAAGCATATGGAGCAGAAGTCCATCGGTGGCTATTAGGCACAAGGTATAGATAGGGACTCAGGGGCAAGTGATGCTCTGTATTCTTGGTGCTTGGGGGGGGCCAACAGTGGGAGGGCTTCTAATGTCCTGGCTCCACTGGTGGACCTCCTGATGGCACCTGGTATTTCTGGCCACTGTGTGACACAGAGTGTTGGACTGGATGGGCCTTTGGCCTGATCCAACATTGGCTTCTCTTATGTTCTTATGTTACAAGAGAAGTTCCGAAAGTGGGAACCAACTGAAGGACTCCCACTCATATCGCCTTCATCATCCCATTAAGGGCTTGTGACAACCAGCCCTTATCTTCCCCTCCAAGTGCTGGAGAAGAAGTCTCTGTAGATACAGTGCAGCAGCACCTATTTCTTCAGTTTCTGAGAATGATTTTTTAACTTCCACGGAGCATGTCCGTACTTGCAATGCACTCAAATGGGTTTTTAAAAATCAAAAATAAAAGATTTTCTTCCTTCCTTCCTTAGCAATGGTAGAGCGATGACAGGCCTTGACTTGTTATTGACTTGCCATGCCACGTTACAGGTGTATCGGTTTAGTAATATTGGCCCCTTTCACCCTCGTTGTTGTGAAGTCTGCTTTCAGTTGGGGGGGGGGGCTGACAAGAAATAGTGGGATGGTTCAGAGAGGGAAAAAAATCCCCAGATCCGACTTGAATTTCTGTCTGGTGAAGACAAAGCGAAAGGTTTTTCAGACCACCCATACCATTGTTCTGAACTTGTGAATGAACTCAAATTCAGTAATCCTGTGCTGCAAAGATGGAGTTCATTTACAAGTTCAGAACATTGGACCCCACCCTGCACCAGGGCTGGATAGGAACATAAAATCATAAAATTGGAAGGGACCTCCAGAATTGAAGGGGACCCGCTGCACAATGCAGGAAATTCACAAAATACCCCCCTCAGTGAACCCTGCTCTATGCGCAGGGCAAAAATCCCCCCACCCTCCAGGATTTCCAGCCAAACCGGTCTGGAGAACAATTGCTTCCTGACCCCAAAGTGGCAATTGGCATTTCCCTGGGTGTGTAAGAAAGGGCCACGAGAACTGAGCACTGAGGCAACCCTTCCTGCCCTCCCTCTCATGATCTGCCTAAATTCACAGAATCAGCCTTGCTGTCAGGTGGCCATCTAGCCTCTGTTTGAAAACCTCCAAAGAAGGAGAGCCCACCACCTCCCGAGGAAGAAGCCAGTTCCACTGAGGAACCGCGTCAGGAAGATCTTCCTAATGTTTAGCCGAAAACTCTCCTGATTTAATTTCAACCTGTTGGTTCTGGTCCGACCTTCTGGGGGCAACAGAAAACAACTCCGCCCCATCCTCTACATGTCTGCCCTTCGAGTATTTGAAGATGGTTATCTTATCAACTCTCAGTCGTCTCCTCTCCAGGCTAAACATACCCAGGTCCTTCGACCTTTCCTCATAGGACTTGGTCTCCAGACCCCTCGCCCTCTTTGTTGTCCTTCTCTGGACACGTTCCAGCTTGTCTAGATCCTTCTTAAATTGAGGTGCCCAAAACTGAACACAATACTCTAGGTGAGGTCTAACCAGAGCAGATTCTTATCTCACTACAGATGCTAATGTGCTGCCCCTAAACATTTTCCCTCTGCTCTAAACTAGATGATTACAAGATGCATTGTACCTATGCATCTTTCCCATGCATTCTTTATGACACCCCTTCCAGCTTCTGGCTGAGATATAAAGACTGAGAGATCTCCGTTCCTACTCATATCTAATGAAAGAAGAGAAGAAGAAGAAAAAGAAGAAGAGGAGGAGGAGTTGGTTTTTATACCCGGCTTTTCTCTACCTTAAGGAGTCACAAAATCTAATTTAGGGGGGGAAAGGTTTGCTTTACTCATTAGAAATATGGAAAAACCAGATCTAGAGCTTTATATTTAAATCACCAATCTCAGTTATTCTGTGCAGGTACGTTGCTACCTATCAGCCTGGAAGTTCATCCTTTTAAGAAGAGTAGAAGAGAAGGTTTTTTTAGCTCATTTTTTTCTACCTGAAGGAGTCTTTCCCTTCCTCTCCCCACAACAGGCACCTTGTGAGGCAGGTGGGGCTGAGAGAGCACTGAGAGCATTGTGACTGGCCCAAGGTCACCCAGCAGTAGGAATGAGCACAAACCAGCTGAAGAATTGAAGTCTGTCACAAATTTTGGCTAGTTCGTGGTTCTTGAAGCAATGTTCACAAACTGAAGAACTTCCATGGACTTCCGCAGATTTTGATGCCGTTCCTGACGGTTCACGAAGAGAAGAAAGCAGGGGAAAACAGCTCAGAGCATTTAAACCAAAGCTTGCTGCTCCCTGCAAAAAGCTGTGGGGAGTAGAAATCAGGGTTTAAATGGCTTGGAGCCATTTAAACCAAACAGCTGAGTGGCATTTCCTGCCACTCAGCTATTTGGAAGCCCCTGCTTTCTGCTCCCTGCGAAAAGCCGTGGAGAGCAGAAAGCAGGGGGTTAAACTTTAAATGGTTCGTGAACCAATATGAGCCGGGTTGGTTCATATGGGTTTGAGGTTTATCCATGAACCACAAATCGAACCACCAAAGTGCAGTTCTTGCTCATCCCTACCCGGCAGAATCCATGTGGAAGAGTGGGGAATCAAACCCAGGCTCTCAAAAGCTCATACCCCGAAAATCTTGGTGGTCTCTGAGGGGCTACTGGGTTTGAACCTTACTGCTCTACTGCAGACCAACGCAGCTACCCTCCGAAACTATCAAGAAAACCCTGCTGTGTGGAGCACCAGATATCACCTCCCCTGAATGTAAGACAGGTCTTTAAGAACAGGAAGGTTTGTAGGGAAGGAGGGGTGAAGGTCATTCCACCTTCCATAGGAGCCAGGAAACGGAGAATGCCTCTCTTCTGAATTTTTGCTAGCATTCTGCTGAATCACAAGACTTTGGTCATCCCCTAAAAGAACTCGCCTTCTGGATCCAGCAATGAGAAAACAAGATGTCTCACATACCTCGAGTGTAATTCATTGCCAATAAAACTCTAGAGGTTTCATTGCCCTTCAAATTTCCACCTCGTAAACCTGGGGAGACCGGTCCTGGAGCTCTATTAGCATCGAATACGAGGCTCCGAGTCCATTTTATAAGGTTAAGCCCCGGTGCCATGTGGAAATGTATTCCCCACACCAGATTCTGTCTCCTGAACTGGTAGCAAAGATGGCGTCATCACAGCACAGAAAGAGAAGAGCTGTTTCCTGCAGAGGGGCTGGATTGAAACTTCCCCAAGTGTAGGAGCTCATTCTTTGATTTGATAAAGAAGGAAAATCAGCGAGGAGCTTAAAAAGTGGGGAGGAATCTGTATATTGAAAAATAACCAATCCCGCATTTTTAATTGATTTTTTAATTATTTTCTCTTAACAGGGGTGGGATACAGAAGGGGGGGAAGGGATACGGGGGAAATATCGATTCATCAAGTTTGTGAGATATTATGAAATATTGTGAATTGTTACATACGACAGGTAAAATCAGATGTGGCCCTGATCACACGCAGAAGTTGCCGTGGGATACTCACAGATGCCGGGCGGATTTTACGGGCGCGATCAAGCGCACACATCTGGCAAGCGGCGCACACCCGTTGCCAATGCACCGCATCCAGCCGAAGATCCGGAGTTAAAAGGTACAGGAGAAAGTCCACTATCTAATGCTTGCGACGGGCCGCAGACAGACGTCCTCTCTCTGATCACTCCAGTGCGCTCCCCTTGCTGCAGTGAAGCACGCCGGAAATGCGCGCCGACAAAACAAAACCCCGATTCCCCGCCATTGCGTCTGATCGCGTTCGGGCAGGTCAAAGTGCGCCGGTGGAAAAAGCCACGCCTTCCCCGCCCCCTGGCGTTTTCTGACCAGGGCCTGTATTGCCTAATGTATTACATATTTCAAATATAAAAGCAAACAATAGAACTTCAGCATTACAGAATTTTGAGATAGATTCTCTCTATATAGAATAAACAAGAGCCTTCCTAAAATTAGTGATAATCTATTAACGATACATGTTTTTTTTTCCTGTCATTTCAGATAGACCTGTTTCAGTAACCTGTTGCTAGCGGAATTTATTTACCTGTTTATTCAAACCCATTTGTGTCGGGTTAGCAAAGTGTGATTGAGCTGCTTTTCAGGGAAACTGCTTTTTTGACTTTTCAGCGCCTTTGTTGTGCTTCTGAATCGCTGTGGTGTGCTGTTTAAAATGCCCATAGCACATCTTACAGTGTCACTTTCCTTCCCGCCTTTTTTCACTATGCGATCTTCCTTGGACTTTTCTTTTTTAATGTTCTAAGTTGAAAGCTATAGCGCCAAACCAGTATAGCACTTCAGTGTTATAGCAGCACCATTGGGATGCCTTGACTCCATTGACTCTCTCAGCCCCACCTACCTCACAGGCACTGTTCCATCTAAGCTGAGTTAGTGTGAGCTAGCTCACAGTTTTTTAGCTTCTGGCTCACAGAATGGCTCCAAAGGAAACTAATTTATGCAGTAGCCAAGTTGCTCGCTCACAACTTTAATTCCAGTAGCTCACAAAGTAGAATTTTTGCTCACAGGACTCCATAGCTTAGAGGGAGCATTGATTTGGCTGTTGTTACCTGGAAACAAGAGAAGTAGCTCATTGTAATGTGCATGTTTAAGTTTGCATAGTCTTGTATTATGTGTATTGCCTACTTTGGGGGGTTGTGGTTTTGTCCTTAAACTTTAAACTTACAGTGCTAGAATGTTAGCTCGTTTTTTGTTCACTGCCCATCTGTATCACCGAATAAACCTTTATTGTTCTCCCCACAATGGATGCCCTGTGAGGTAGGTGGGGCTGAGAGAGCTTTTTTGAGGACTGCCCTTGAGAGAACAGCTCCGAGAGAACTTCTAACTGACCCAAGGTCACACCAGCAGCTGCATGTGGAGGACTGGGGAATCAAACCCAGTTCTCCCACATTAGAGTCCGCACTCCTAACTGCTACACCAAACTGGCTCTCACCCCTGAGTAAGACCAGAAGCAATGGCACATGCACGTAACCCCACACGCAGCACATTAAACTCCAGAAACCGCTTCATTCCTACCCCTCTCCATCATGACAACCTGTGGAACATCTGCTAACACCAGATTTTATATGCTGTGCGACAAATGACAGTGCGCTAATGATGCAGCACCTGTGGTTTTTATAATCTGTCAGATAAGACAAACAGGCAAACAAACCACCCTTCAGAATGCGACCGCCACTAAAAAATGCATGCACGATTTACCGGGAACATCTGGGCAGATGCCCTCCAGGTTCACTGTTGTTGGAGCCTCGTCATAAAACCGTTCTTGGGAAAACACCTCACGATCGTCTGACAGAAGAAGCTGGCTCATCGTCTTTGAAGGTGATGCTGCGTGCCAACCTCCTCGGCTTCACGCTAGCATCTCCTTTCAGGATGCTCTGCAACTCCCTGTAATAGGGACACATGGCTGGTGAATTACTAGACAGTGAATTATGAACTACCACTCACTTTTATTCAAGCCACAACGTTTTTGTTTTTGTGCGGCATTCTTCAGGTGTCTGCTTATGGCCATGCCTGGACATCTCCTCTGAAATCCTCTTATAGATATGGGACATACCATTGACATAGATAAATGGTCTAAAATATGGAAATCAACTAAACAAATGAGAGCCATTCCATACAAAGAAAATATCCTTAAAGTGTTTCATAGATGGTATTGGCAAAGTGTTATGTGAATAGCTCAAATAAATGTTGGAAATGCAAGATCAATATAGATTCATTTTAAGATT
>NW_015167611.1:117997-121393 GCF_001447785.1 Gekko japonicus
CCACCTACCTCACAGGGTGTCTGTTGTGGGGAGGGGAAGGGAAAGGAGTTTGTAAGCCGCTCTGAGACACCTTTGGGAAGTGAAGGGTGGGGTATAAATCCAATCTCTCCTTCTCTCCTTCTCTGCCCCCCCCCCAAATGCAAGGAGGTCAAGAGTTTCCTGCTCCTTTCAAGCTACCTCCTTTGCCCCACTCATCCTTCTCACAGCTGACCAACAAGACTAGCCTCACAAATAAGCACACAAACCACTTGCCAACTTCAACTCACAAAGACAAGAGGTTTGCCTCCATGAGATATATATCTGCAATCCACTTGGCAACAAGTCACTTACCAGCCAATCGTGTCTGGGCATGGATGGGCTTCATGGATGGATGAACATCAAGATGTTTGCTACAGACACCTTCTTAGGTTGGCAACATCTGTCACACCAGTCACTGATGCCCTGAGCACCCGCTGGCCAATGAGCTACTTCTCTCCTCTTGTTTCCAGGTAACAACAGCCGCGATCTCACTGTATCAATAGAGCACTTGAGATGTCTTGACTCCATTGACTCCATGGAGTCAAGGCATCTCAATGGTGCTGCTATAGCACTGAAGCACTATATTGGTTTAGCGCTATAGCGCTCAACTTGGAACGTTCAAAAAAAGTCCAAGGAAAGTCATGCGGCGAAAAAGGAGGGGGGGGAAGCAGCACTGTTTGAAATGACCATAGTGTTTCAGACACAGCTCATTAACGGAAGGGAATTCACTGTATGAAGCCTCTGTTCCTGTATCGCTGTACTTGAGTTTGGGCCAATAACGAATAACATCCAGTTTAGAATGGTAATGTGAAAGGGGCCTAGAGACAGAGACAAGTTTCTAGCTAAATCTATAGCACACACAGAGATGGAGAGTTGAGGAACCCCCGAGAAGATGCAGGATGTTGCCCTAAGAATAGAAATCTAGAGACAGACGAGGAATGACATTTATCAGGAAAGACAGTGCTGACCTCACTATCCTACCTAGCTGATGTACACTAGACATTGCTTGTTCCAACAGTTTCCCTGACCCTACCCAAACTCAATGCATTATTATTAGCCCTCGATGTTGGTGGACACACACCAGGTAGCCTGTTTTCACCAGTATTTTTAAAATTTGTGGATAGTAATGGTACAGGAAGGGGCTGGTTGTGATCAGTGAAGCTGTGTAGGGCCTCGATCCTAACTGGGCCCCTGTGCAATTAGCATTTTAAAAGACAATCAGATCATGGATTTGCCAGTAACCCATGTAGTATAGGGTAGCCACTTCTGGGTTAAGAAATACCTGTAGCTTTTGGGGGTGGAGCCTGAGGAGGGTGGGGTTTGGGGAGGGGAGGGACTTCATTAGGGTACAATGCCATTGAGTCCATCCTCCAAAGTAGTCATTTTCTACAGGGGAAATGATCTCCGTTGTCTCGAGATTAATTGTAATAGGAGGAGGAGGAGGAGAAGAAGAGTTGTTTTATCCAGGGCTCTTTTTGTAGAAAAAGCCCAGCATGAACTCATTGGCATAATAGGCCACACCCAACAGCAGGAACTCATTAGCATATTAGGCCACACCCCCTGACAGCACCGCTCATTAGCACATTAGGCCACACCCCCATGTTACCAGAAGTGTGGTTATCCAGCCACACCCACCTTTTGCTTCTTATTCTGTTTACCTTGTTGTCAAAACCCAGGGCCTTTTTTTGTAGCAGGAACTCCTTTGCATGTTAGGCCACGCACCCCTAATGTAGCCAATCCTAATGAGTTTCTGCTGTTGGGTGTGGCCTATTATGCTAATGAGTTCCTGCTGGGCGTGGCCAACTCGGGAGCCAGCCGGAACTCCGTTCCTGTGTGTTTCTGCCCAAAAATAGCCCTGTTTACACCCCGCTCTTCACTACCCAAAGGAGTCTTGGAGTGGCTTACAAGCTCCTTCTCTTCCTCTCCCCACAACAGGCACCCTGTGAGGTAGGTGGGGCTGAGAGGGTCCTGAGAGAACTGTGACTGACCCAAGGTCACCCAGTAGGCTTCATGTGGAGGAGTGGGGAATCAAACCCAGTTCTCCAGATTAGAGTCCACGACTCTTAACCACTGCACCAAGCTTGCTCTCCAGTCTGCACTGCATATGCTTTCACATGAAGCTGCTTTATACGGAATCAGACCACCAGACCATCTAGGTCAGTACTGTCTATGCAGACTGGCAGTGGCTTTCCTGGGTCTCAGTCATAGATTGGTTTGGCAGCTCTTGGTTGGGAGATACCTGGAGACTTTAGGGGTGGCGTCTGGGGAGGGTGGGTTTTGGGGAGGGAAGAGTCTCCAGTGGGGGTCTAATGTCATAGAGTCCACCCTCCAAAGCAGCCATTTTCTCCTGGGGGACTAATCTCTGTTGCCTGGAGATCAGTTATAATCCGAGGAGGTTTTCGCTGCAGCATGGAGATTGAGAACCCTAATCCTTAACCCTATACGTTAAGCAGTGACGACAAGAAAAGAATGGCAGAAGTACAGACTATTGCACTGACACCTTCCAATAAATTGGATAATTCAAATGTGAAGCGAAGATCTTCAGGATCCAACTTGGCAACTCTGGGCCTAAATAAAGCTTACAAAGCCAAGTCAACAACTGTGTTGCTTAAGCATCATTGTGATAGGATTGGGTTGCTGATAACACAGATTCTCTCTTTCTGCCCAGTTTTATTATACTTAGAAATGATCACCCCAGCTAACGGAAAAGCATTGTCCCCTGTCAAACATAAAGTTTTGATGAACATTAATTGAAAGCAGTGGGCTATGGCAAAGCCATCTGTCTCACTGTGACGAGCATACGCTGTGCATTCTCCCCCTCTAATAATTGAAAAATTAATATTTCAAATACCTTTTAGGAAGGAACACCTATGAGTCAGCTCAAGTCCAGAAATCTAAAGTGCAAGGACGATCCGTTTCTGCGCTGTGCCACATTTTGAAGGTGGGAGGGGACAGACCATAAAAGCGTGTTTGGGTAAAAATAAGAGGGGTATGTTGAGAGCTGGATCTAATCCAGATGGTACTTCAGAAAAAGCTATGTACATCAAAAAGGACTCCGGAACGCTAAGTGTACTCTTGAAGGATTCAAATGGGAATGTGCTTATTATCAATCCTCATTATTATTCAGGGGTCATTTCCTGCAGGAGCACACAGGAGCAGAGCTCCTGCAGTAAAGAGCCCAGGGGGCGGGCACATGCAACAAGCCCCACCCCCTGCTCCCAGCAGCCCTCAGTCAGAGCAAGAAGCAGCCAGGTAAGTTGCAGAGCCCCCCCCCGGCCCCCCGGTCCAAAACAGTCCAGTGGCAGCTTTAAGATCAAGTTTTATTCAGGTACAAGCTCTCCCTCCTCTGTGAGGACAGATCTGCACGTCCCCCCCCCC
>NW_015167611.1:121763-126391 GCF_001447785.1 Gekko japonicus
CCACATAGAGGTTACTTATAATCAAAGAGCCAGGGTAGAGACGCAGTAAGCATTGTTATTCACCTAAGAAACAGGAGAGCTCCAAAGCTGCATTTAACCCCTTAGGGCATTCCGTTTGTAGCTTAAAGGTCCAGTATGCCTCCCTCTGCAATAATGTTTTATGTGTATCCATCACCTGGAAAGGTTTGGAACGGACTGTTTCTAGTACTATACAGTCAAAATCGTTGTCTCCATGTCCAACCTCAATAAAATGTTGGACCATTGGAGCTGTGACATGTTTATGTTTGATTTTAGACCTATGTTCCAAAATGCGGGTCCTAAGAGCTTGGGACGTTTGTCCGACATGATGCAACCCACAGGAACAGGTGATTAGGTAAACGACAGATCTGGACGCACAGGAAGAGAACTGCATAATCTGTTTCCTAACGTTGGCTTCCGGGAAATTAAGTTCAGCTGTCTCTTTCATAAAGGGACAGGCAGCACACTTTCCACACTTAAAGTGCCCCTTCGGTAGGCTGTCAAGCTGTGGAGAATTAAATACATCCGCTCTTACTATATTGTCCTTAATGTTCTGAGTTCTTCTGAAACCTATACGTGGTGGTAAATGACAAGATGGAACGTCACTTAAGATATGCCAATGTTTTAAAATGATGTTTTTAATGCCCAAAGCTCTGTTGGCATAATCTATTGCCCAGCTCAATCTGTCAGTTTCACCGCTCTCCGTTCTAGTGCGGAATAGTTCTAGGCGATCACGACGGTCTGCTCTATAGCGGGCATTGTCAATTACCCAGCAAGGATAACCCCTGTGTCTAAAAATATTAGAAAGTCTCACTGCTTCTTTTTCATAATCTTCCCTCATGGTGGAGTTTCGTTTGGCCCTAAGAAATTGGCCATATGGTAAGTTGGTTTTTAAGTGTTTCACATGGTGTGAGTCAAAGTGTAACAAGGAGCCTCTATCCGTGGCCTTATGATACGGGCGAACCGCTAACTGACCTGCCCTAATATATACAGTAGTGTCCAAAAATGCAACTTCAGTGGGGCTGGCTGTGTAAGTAAATTTGATAGATTCATGGACCGAATTAATCCACTGAAAAAAGGCAACACTGATTCCATATTCTTAATCACCAGAAATAAATCATCAATATAACGCCTATAGAGGAATATACTCCCAAAAAAAGGGTTAGTGTCATTGTTCATAATCCAATTTGCTTCAAAAAAAACCCATAAATAAACACGCCACACTAGGTGCTAAAGAACTCCCAATGGAAACACCCTTTATCTGAAAATAAAAATCTGACCCAAAACGAAAAAACTTTTTTCAAAAACAATATCCACCAAATCCAAAAGAATCAGTGTTGCCTTTTTTCCAGTGGATTAATTCGGTCCATGAATCTATCAAATTTACTTACACAGCCAGCCCCACTGAAGTGGCATTTTTGGACACTACTGTATATATTAGGGCAGGTCAGTTAGCGGTTCGCCCGTATCATAAGGCCACGGATAGAGGCTCCTTGTTACACTTTGACTCACACCATGTGAAACACTTAAAAACCAACTTACCATATGGCCAATTTCTTAGGGCCAAACGAAACTCCACCATGAGGGAAGATTATGAAAAAGAAGCAGTGAGACTTTCTAATATTTTTAATGAGTTATGCTAATGAGCTCCTGCACCTCTTTTTCTACGAAATGACCCCTGCTATTATTGAATATTTGGGGTGGGGCGAGAAGCCATGTTGCTCTCAACTCCCAGGATGAACAACATATTTGCATGGCAGACTGGCTCCAGCTTCTCCTTTCTTTAACACACCCCACCAGCTTCTCCTTTCTTTAACACATCTCACACAAAATGGGGGTAATGAAATCCTCTTGTAGCAGTTACAATTCCTATGAGAGGATCACAGGGCTTGTTTGGTGTAGTGGTTAAGTGCACGGACTCTAATCTGGGAGAACTGGGTTTGATTCCCCACTCCTCCACTTGCAGCTGCTGGATGACCTTGGGCAAGCCACAGTTCTGTCAGAGCTGTTCTCTCAAGGACAGTTCTGGAAAGAGCTCTCTCAGCCCCACCTACCTCACAGGGTGTCTGTTGTGGGGAGGGGAAGGGAAAGGAGTTTGTAAGCCGCTCCGAGTGAAGGGCAGGGTATAAGCCGCTCTGAGACTCCTTTGGGTAGTGAAGGGCAGGGTATAAATCCAATCTTTTCTCTTCTTCTACTGACAAGGTTATTCTCTAGAAAAATCTCAGTGCTTATGTGGTTCTTGATATCTCGATGCTTATGTGGTTTCTGATATGATAGGTCGAGAATTCCCAACACTGAAAACTCATTAGTAAGGTGTCATGCAGATTACCTCTCCAAACGTCCTGTAAAGTTACTATAGATAGTTACTATAGATAGGCCCAGTTCATACTCTTTGCCAATATCCCCAATATTTTGTTGTTGTTGTGTTGGGGGTGGTTAGTTTTTTTAATGCAGCAACCACCACAGCACAGGGGTCTTCTTTGTGTGACTGACTGTAAGCTGCTGCCGCCATTTTGTGGCTGGCTCTGCCTCCAACAGCAGCCATTTTGTGGTAGACATTTTGTGCCTGCACCCACCATGCTGTTTCAGAATTCCAAAGGTGCTCACAGGCTCAGAAAGGTTTGGGACCCCTGATCTAATTAATACAGACCCCGGTGCTGTAATAAATGATTTTCTCCGTTTCCTTTCACAAGCAATGCAATAGGGCCAAAATTCACTGATCTGCATGGAATGGATGCTAACTTTATGTAGCATCTATGTATCACTGAGCGGTGGAGGGGGGCAAAGAAAATAATTACTATTTTTTCCCCAAAAATACACATTTAATTGAAAACAATTTTCACAGCTGCTTCATCCCCAATGAAAAGGATGCCTGGAGTACAGCTAAAGTATCAGCATGTCACCTCCCTTCAAGGAAACCATTCTTATTTTAATGACAATAGACTTTTTTTTGGCTGGCTCCTAAGTATCTTCTTTTCCTTGGATGCAATTATGGAATAATCATGAGGAGCAGGGGGCTTATTCTAATTAAAAACATAAAATGCAGCAGATGAATGTCATTGCTGTCTCCTTGATGTTTCCCTGCTGCCTTTGGAATCCAGGTACGTCTCGGACTATTTTGACACCAGGTTATCATTGGTTCTACCCTCCCGCTCTCCCTGTCCCCACCAATGAAGCAGCAGCACGGGAAATCTAAGCAGCAGCAGACCCTGTGTGACACATCCGATAGCATCTTACAGGATGAAGTGTCTCTGAAAAGCTGCCCTGTCCCTGTTCTCCCCATCTTGTCTGTTCAGCTGTTGCCCTTTCTCTGGGTCTGGTTCTGATCCTGTGCGCTCAAAATTTCCCAGGCCCTTGGTCATCCACACTCATCTGCTATTTGTATATGTCCTTCTTAAATTGTTAAATAGTAGGTTCCATGGATGAGCAGGCTCGAGTCTTGTGATCAGCTCAACTTTGGCTGCGGTCACACGGAGCATTAGCCACGTTACAGAGACAGAAGATAGGAGGATTTTCCGGGCGCGATCAAACCGCAACATCTGGGAACCATAGAGCTCCCATGGCGAACCCGAGGCTTCCTAAATGCTGAAGATGTGCCGTAAAAAACTAGTACCTCTGAGGTACTAGTTTCCGGAAACCGTGGGGCAAGGGCGGGTGTCTGATCACGTTTCCGGTGGTAGCTCGTGGCATCCGGCGCCCATCCATGTCCCGTCGTGAAAAGGGGTTTTTTCCCCCAATTCTCCACGGGATGCGCACAAGCACCCAACGGTGCATGCACACACTTCGGTTAAAAAAAACCCCCACAACCCCCGCCACGCCGCTTCTTTGCCTTGCCGCAAGATTTATGTATGATTGGCACCTCCCCCCGAACCACGGGACATCGGCGGGACGTTTGATCCGGCGGCTGCGGGTAGTTCACTCCGGGGCAAACAGCCATGCCTCCCCCCCACGATATCCAGCCCGTGTGACTGGGGCCTTTATTTGTGATTTCAGCAAGAGCAAGACAAGACTACAGAGCCTCAGCTGTGTAAGCCGCCCTGAGCCTGTTCGCAGGGACGACGGGGTATAAGTTGAATTAATAAAATAATAAAAAGTTAAATTAAATAGCATGCAATCGCCACACCCAAACACACTCCCAGTGATAGGCTATTTACATAACATTACTGCTATACTGGTTCCTTTCAGAATCCGGGTAGGCTATTGTTCTTGTGCTTCAATCAGGAATGATTCAATCCCAATACATAACAAAAACTGAACACAATAGTCTCTGCTTTAAATCTCATTCTGTCCTGAACTCATTGAGTGAGACTGCTGTCTCTGAGTCAGACACACACAAAAAAATGGAATTACCTTCTTTGAACAGTGGAAGGATTACAGCAAAATAATGGCTTGGATGCCTTCTAAAATTTCTGTTGGCGCAGTGGGGGGTAGTTGCTAATTCCCCCATCTATGCTAGCTGAAAAGGTACCTGGAAATGGAGACTACCACGAATAGCTTGGGGCAGATCAGAGGTCTCCTGTGGGAGCAGGGAATCAGCTCACTTCCCTCTTTTTAGTGAGTGCAGGGGCCATCTATTGCACTTTGGAAATGCTGTCCTTTAGGGATGGAAC
>NW_015167611.1:126489-161434 GCF_001447785.1 Gekko japonicus
AAGTAAATTTAATACATAAAAAGGGCACACACGATCTGTACAAGCACCATACCGAGCAATCTTACAAAGAAAAGGTGAAAACATGCAGTCTTGTAACTAGGGCTGTGTGCTTGATATAATCCAAGCCAAAAAAATAGCCAGTATCCCTAAGGGTATTTTCTCAGCCGATCATCAAAGGGTCTAATTTGGGATTCTGGGGGGCTGCCAGATAGCCGCAGTTACAGAGCATTTAAAGGGCTTTTAGTCCCTTTAAAGGCCTTCAGAGTTCACTCACCATGGTGTGGAGTCTGGAAACAATGGAGGATGGGGGCACCTTCTTCTGGGGCCCATAGGATTGGATCCCCTGGTCCAATCTTTTTGAAATCTGGGGGATTTTTTGAGGTAGAGGCACCAGCAGCTACTCTGCAAATGTGGTGCCTCTACCTAAAAAAAAAACAAGCCCCCCACAGCCCCAGATACCCCCAAATTAATTCTCCATTATAGCCTATGGGGACCATAGGATATAATGGAGCCAAATATAATTGGAAGTCCTGAATATTTCCTGAATCCCAATACCATATCAATGTTGGGATTCGAGAATATCAGGAAATACTAATATTTTCCAGGTTCAATATATACCCAAACCCGAATTATTTTGGTGCACACCCCTACCTGTAACCCTATCTCTAAACATACTCTAACAATGTAGTTGCTATGACAGACTATTTACTAGAGGTTGCCACAGTTTGAAAGTCCTTCATTACATCTAGTTTAGGGGCTTCCTCGTGATTGTCTCTTGACAAATGGTCAGGATGGAGTCCCAAGGTAAAGGTTAGCCCTCTGTGGCTTGAAGTTGTTCCTAGAAAGAGTCTGGCAGAAGCAAAGAGTATAATCGATCTTCCATTTCATGTTCTAAGAATTTACTATCTCCCCCAGTGAGTCTGTCCCACTTACTGTACCTGTCCCACCTACCACCACCCACTATCCCAAAGTACTCCGGGGGAAAGCTGCCAAGTAAGAAGTGCCTGACTCGTGACTTTGAGAAAATTTACACCACCCACCCTTCATGCTAACTGGGTTTTTGTGATCGATGTTTGCAATTCTAATTTGGTGTCTAACTCTGTGCTGCTATTTGAAGGGAAAAAACATTCAGGGAATAAAGTGTATGGTGAATGTCTTCATCTTCAGTTTGGGTTCACCCCTAGAGGGATCAAAATGAATCAGAAACTTCAGTGTGCGGTTAGCAAAGGAAAATACATTTTGTTGCTCTCTTCCAGTGCATTTCCTACAACATCCTCTTTGAGATGTGTATGGTCAAAACTGTATTTTTAAATACAGCGGCACCACAGGTTTCTATAAGGACAATTCTCAATTCCTTTCCTGTTCATTTCAATCACTGTGTTGGCCATTTTCATTACCAAGGCACATTGAGAGAACACATTCCTCAGTGTGAAATGTGAGAGCGCATTTCACATTTAGTTTCATGAGTCTGACTGTTTTGTACCAGAATGTCACTGCAGAAAATCTCACCATGTTTTCTCAATGAAGAAATTGCTACCCCTGGCTTATATTTATTTCCCACTAGGAAAAATGGGGAGATACCTGTATTTCTTCCCCAGAGTGGGTGAAAGAAGCTGGGGGGGAGATTTTCAAGAGAGACATGGCTCAATGGTAGAGCATCTGCTTGGCATGCAGAAGGTCCCAGGTTCAAACCCTGGCATCCCTAGTTAAAAGGACCAGGTAGTAAGTGATGTGGAAGACCTCAGCCTGAGACCCCGATGGTCTGAGTCAGCACAAGGCAACTTCATGTGTAATATGAAGCGGTGGCGCAGATGGTAAGACGTCTGCTTTAACAACTACAAACAGCCATTGTGGCTGTTCGAGAACCACCGCGGCCGGGGTGAGCGCCCGGCCCTAGTCCCAGCTTCCGCCCACCCAGCGGGTCGAAAGCATTTAACAACCAAGCGAGTAGATGAATGGGTACCTACCCTTAGATGGGTAGGGGGCACCCTCCTCGGACGAAGTGTGTGGAGACGGCACGAATGGCGGCGACGGAGCATCTGACGGTGAAGGCGGATGGCGGATGCAGCGGCTGCAGTGGCAACAGAGCGATCCCTGGTGGTTAGCAGACCATTGCGCAGTTGACGATGGCAAAAAGGCGGAGACTGGGAGGCGCCCGATGGCGCGCAACGCAAGGCGCGGCGGAGCCTGAATCGGACGGAGCCGAGGTCAAGAAGCGGGCGGGAGTCGTGCGCCTGCGCGGTCTCGCCGACAACAGTCGTCCTGCAAAAATGCCAAGAGATCGCCTGGAAAAAAGCCATGCCGGAGCAACAACAAGGTTCTCCACCTGGGTGCTTGTAGGCTGCCCTACCCCTATCGTGTGGCCCAAGTTAGGGATTAAGGGTTATTAGAACCACTATATATGTAAACCGCCCAGAGACCCTCCGGGGTTAGGGCGGTATAGCAAGTTGAAAGTATAAATAAATAAATATCATGAGGGAAAACAGATATATACCTCTCCTTCCCCCCACCCCATGACAGAATCTTTTACATTGAAACTACATAGAACATGAAGAAACGGAAATTGTTCTTGCCCAGCCATCTGGTTTGCAAAGATCTTTCTTGATTGTTTGATTGGGATTATTCACCATCATGAATAGTTTGGGACTATCTACTAACCTGACCACCTCCTCAATTTATCCTTGATTTGATTTGATTTATTTAATTTCTTATCCAGCCCTAGGCCGGCTCAGGGCGGCTTACGGAACAGAACAAAAATCCCAATAAGACATAAAACACAATTAATTCCAATAGTACAAATTCCAATAATACATAAAATACAATCAATATAAATACAGTGTTAAAATCAACATCATAATAAAGTGCTAGCAAAGTTCCATATTTTTGAACATTAGATCCACTGGTCTGCTTCAGTTGTCTTCAGGGGGGACTGGTTCGGGCAGTGATTAAGGGTCCAGTGAATCAGGGCTCTTCCACCATAGGATGTCAGTTGGTGGTGGTGGCAGTGGTGGTAGCGGTTCCAAAAGCCTGGCGGAAGAGACCCGTTTTACAGGCCCTGCGGAACTGTAAAAGGTCCCGCAGGGCCCTGGTCTTCTCTGGGAATTGTTCCACCAGAGTGGAGAAGCCACTGATCATCACAGAGGTATACATTTATTTATTTAATTTTATATCCTGCCTTTCTGACCAATGGGAGGGTGGCGTTCTGCATTCTAGTTTTCCTCACTTGTGAGTTCCTGTTGCTGGGGGGGGGGATGTCTGTCCCACATGTGTTTTGCTCCCTCAAGGGGTCTGTTCAATATTGCAGTGCTTTATGGCTGGCATAAAAACCTGCAGTTTAAATGTGCAGGGGGATATGCCGAACATAAAGCGACGTAGTATTGAATTGACCACTAGAGGGAGCAAAACAAGTGCAGAACAGAATCCCCCCCCCAAAAAAAACTACAGGAACACACAAGCTAGGAAAATGAGAATTTGGAAACGCCTGGGGACCCAAAGTAGCTTACGTAGCCTCCATTTTAAATTGCCATTTAACGAACGCTCGTGACAATTGGAGAAAATATGGAATTTGTTTTTTAAAATAACACATGTTTCTCATTTAAAAATAAATCCTTCCCAAACACACAATAAAAATAGTCCATGCATTTAGCAGGACAACAGCACTTGGGAGCATAGCATAGCATTTCAGCTAGCATTTCCTGTGCATTAAAACTGATTGCCCCTGTGATGACGCACAGCTAAATATTTGATGAAATAAACAGAAGAAGCAGAAAACTCTCACACAGAACATCCCCTTTTATTTATTTAATTTTTAAGGGGTTGTGAGGAAATGCATTTTTTCTTTGGACATTTGAAATGAGCAAAACCTTCACTCTTTGTTTTTAAAAACATTTCCCCTCTCTGGGCAGAGAACAGGAAGGAAGGGGGAAGTCAGTTCACTTGCTTTCTAGACTTACCTCAGCCCACCTTCATACAAATGCTAATAGATCTAGCTAGAGACAATTGGGCCAATTCCCCCCCCCCAAGCAGGGAATAGAGGTTTGGAGGAATTAAGACTAGAAAGACTTCAGGAAGAAATTTCTGGAGATGTCAGGAAAAGCATCCTTGACCTAGCCTGACTGGGTCAGTGGGAGGGGAAAGGGAGAAGATAAAACTCCTGGAAGCAAGGAGGAAGGGCTCTTTTATACTGAGTTCATCCGAGCAGACAGAACTCTTAACTAAAGTCTGGAGGAGGCAGCCATTAACCATGTGCTGGCCTAAAAAGTTGGAGGAAGCTTCAGGGTAACGGAAACTCTGTAGAGATCTGTACCTTCCTAAGCTAAGGAGCCTGTCCTATATTTTAACATCTGATATGACGTATAGAGAGAGGGACAGAGAAATTGCATTTAACCAATTTCTTTTGAATCCCTTGCTTAATCTGGTGCTGTGCTAAAAGTATGCTTGTGAATGTTTTCTCTTTAATAAATACTTTATAACTTTTGATGCTGGTAGTGGTTCTCTGTACCTCATAGACCTCCACCATCTTGGACAAACCATTTTAAAAGGAGCGTCAGGGGGAAAGTAGGTAGTTGGCAAGTGGGTATTCCTCCAGGGGCGCATAAGGCAGTAAATAGTCCCCATGGTGACCAGGCACTGGGCAGTGGGAGACACAGGGGCAAGGCCTCAGAACTTGGAAGGGAAGCTGGGAGTCCTTTTTTTTGAGAAAGTTTAATTTTCATTGTAACTCAAACACACATATAAAACATACATAACACACAAACACAAAATACATACAGATTGGGGGGGTCTCTTACATCTTTGTAGTATCTGTTGAATTACTTCTTACAATATCCAGTTATATGTTGAATACATGTGAAAACCAAGATATTTGGTCCATAAAGCCTGTATATAATCATGTAAAATGTCTCTAATGTCTCCAATTATATTGACAGTCTATATAGTTTGTTTATTATATTCCTCCAACCATGTATAGAATCTTGACCATGTATTTTGAAATTTTTCTTCTTGTTGTCCTCTCAAAAATAAAGTCAATTTATCCATCTCCACTGTTTCAAGGATTTTACTTATGATTTCTTCTTTTAAAGGTATTTCAGCTCTTCTCCACTATTTAGCATACAATATTCTTGCTGCTCCTGCCAACCTAGCAGTTCGAAAGCAAGAAATTGCAAGTAGATAAATAGGTACCACTTCAATGGGAAGGTAACAGCGTTCCGTGTGCCTTGGTGTTTAGTCATGCTAGCCACATGACCACGGAAATGTCTTCGGACGGCGCTGGCTCTTCGGCTTTGAAACAGAGATGAGCACCGCAACCCTAAAGTTGGATTCGACCGGCTTTCGAGCAAGGGAACCTTTACCTTTATTCTTGCTGTAGTTAATACATGCATAATAAGATAAAAGCATATTTTTTTTATAATTTTCTGATCTTACATTCAATAGAAATAATTCAGGAGTAAAAGGTAAGGTACAATTCAACATTTTTTGTAATATTTCATGAATCCAGACCCAATATCTTTTGACTATCACATAACCAACACGTATGAAAAAAGGTCCCAGCAACTTTTTTACATTTTCAACAAGCATTTGAAAGATCAGAATACAATTTTGCTAACATGTCTGGTGTCATATACCATCTATAAAACATTTTATATATATTCTCTTTATATGCAACTAGTGGTAAAGTTCGTTGTACAAGTAATACAACGTGGGCCCGTTCTGTCACAGAGGTATTTGGGATTAATCAACTGCATTGATTTTATTACCATCCATCAGCAGGCAAATGCTGTGCTCTATATGTTCTGCATTTGGCTGTAGAAGGCACATCCCACTCACATGTATAATCAACAAGTCAAGATAACCAAGCGGCCCCTAAAATCCTGTCTGTAAAAGGGAATTTTCTTAAAGCGGCTGGGAAAATAAGACAGGATGTTTGGTTCTCCTCTGGGGCCGTGCCTTTGCTGAGGCGGATGCTTGTTTTCAGCTCTATCCTCCATTTCTGTCAATAATGAAAACCGGGGAGGACTTTGAAGAGCCATTGAGGGGGGGTGTTGTTGTATCTCTCCCCCTCTCTCCTCCTTCCAGCATTCTGCTGGCAAAACGATTTGCCGCTCTCATTGTTTAGACAATGCGGTGCCTCTCCTTAAATTGCTAATCAGCATTACTCTCCCTTCTTAGATCTATCACAAACTCACCTTTCCTTTCAAAGCCCTCAGTTGTCTTGCCCTGTCTTACCTCTCTGCTTTTATATCCTGACACATCCTGGCCTGCCATCTTCAGTCCCCAAGCCTCACTACCTTCAGCCAAACCAACATCTCCTGCCCCCTCAAATAAGGCTTCCACATCTTCCTTGCTGGCCCTAATGCCCAGAACTGCTTCCCCCAAAGGACCGATGTGATGCCAGCTCTATGACATCCTTCAAATCCATCCTGTGAAGGCTTTGACATAACCTCTTAATCTCCCTTCCACTACTGAAGCTAAACATGATGTCAGAGTCCCACAGCAATCGGTTCCCAACAATTGTCCTTCAGAAGGTTCAAGTTTATTGAGTACAGGAGCTTCCGGTTTATGGCGACACACAGGCAGACACATCTCCCGAATGTCCCGGGGATGTAAACTGCACACCAGCATGTGGGAGGGGGTCTGATGGGTCACGATCCCCCTGGAGCCTTGGTAAAAAGCTCCCAGCCAGGAGGCTTTTGAGGGGCGACCTCTTCGATGGCCGAAAGCTGGAGAATTGAGGCGCCCCTCTGCCCTGAAGGTCCTGCCGCTGAGTGACCACATGGTATGAGTGCTGCTGACCGGGACAAGCGTTGGAGATCGGGCAAAATAAATGATTACGAGCGAGGCCGAATGGCCAACAACAAACTGTGAGTCGGGTTGAAGCGAGCATGAAGATATAAAAAGAAGCTGGCCCCCCTCAAAGAACGACTGGAAAGCGAGCAGGGGAGGGATCGCTCCCAAACGCATAGACGAAACACGGAAGGAAAGAGGGGGGAGCTGAAAAATAAGCAACCAAATCTGTTTTAAGAGACTTACCAGAGCGCAGAAAAGTGTTTGGGCAAATATCAGAGACTTTAGCAACTTTTTTTGAAAAGTAAACAAATCCAAAAAGATGGCGGGGAAGAAACTGGAGAAAGAGAAGCTGCTGAAATCGAAACTAGGGGCCAGTTCTTGAATGGATGAGGTCACTGAGCTCTCAAAACTCTTGGCTGACTCCCTGCGCCCCCTGCTGGACGAGATCACTGGCATTAAACAACAACTGTCAGTAATTGGGCAGAGTGTGGCAGAGCAGCAGATGCAACTGACACAATCCTTAAAAGCAACAGAGCAAATGGGAGAGAAGGTGAAGGAAATGGACATCACTACTAAAAAAGTTAAGAAAAAGGTGCAAAAGCTGGAAATGAAGCAAGCTACAGAAGAGTCAAAGCTTTTACAGCTACAAATGGATAGAGCAAATTTGGTCCTACGGTTTCAAGGGGTCCTGGAAATTGAAGGAGAGAATCTGAAGCAATGGCTGAGTGAAGCAATAGCCCCAATGACAGATTTAACAGTGGAATACCTTTGCAGTGAGATGGATGTGGTCTACAGGTCCTATTCATCGTACATCAAGAAAAATAATCTGCCTAGGGAAATAGTGGCCAGATTCTCGAAGAGACACGTGAGAGATGATATTTTGAAAGCAAATTCGGGAACACCCTTGAAAATTGGGGGCAATAATATCAGGATTTTAAAAGATATTCCATTTGATATAAGACAGAAGAGAAAGAACTATAAATAATTAATCCTTTACTTACAAACAAATGGCATCAGTTACAGGTGGTTAACCCCAGAAGGCATCATTTTCAAGAGTAACGATAAAAAAGAAAAGATTGACTCTGTTTTTAAAGCATGTGAATTTCTGCGGACACAGCTTGGGGAACCAGAAGAGGGCAAAGAGGAGGAAAAAGAAAGCAAATCTGATGGTGAGTTGGGCTCGGGGTCTTCGGATGAGGACTCCCCCTCTGAAAAGGGGGCGGCTGTCCCCAAAAGCCCTTATAAACTGAGGATTAGAAAGGATAAGAATAAATAAGGGCTGAAGGACTCTGATTTGTGCCTGAAAAAATGTTGAAATAACTTGGGGATGCCCTGGGAATTTCTTTAAACAGTTAAAGGGATGGGTAAACGATAATTAATCTAACATAACTGACTAAATTCATTGTATTATTATTACTCCGGAGCACAACGGAAGACAGGGGGCCTGGCGAGATGTGGTCCATGGGGTCGCGAAGAGTCGGACTCGACTGTGCGACTGAACAACGACAACATACACTTTGTACTACATGATTGTCTTCAACAAATGCATTTAGGTTGTATAACCCCCCTTTTTTCTTTCCGTTTTCTTTTCTGTAGCCCCACTGTTTTCCTAAATTAAAAAAAAAAGATTGGCTAGGCACCCCTGATCTACCTGGACTGCATCAGGAACCTACCAGAAACCTACCAGAAACCCCTGATCTACCTGGATGAAGGCGGCAGTAGGGAGACAGCAGTACACTGCCATATGTCTCTGTGTATCATGCATTTGCACATTCGTACACAAGGGGAAAGATGGGTCTGTCCTTGTACGCACATTTTTCTTCTAGATACCCAAGAAAGTGACTGAAGCCCAGAGAATAACAATTTAGCCATTCATGCTTTTATACAGCATCCATCAAATCCTTCCAAAAGTCAAAGAAACTCTCATAAATGGAAATTTGCGATGTATTGCTAAAAACAAGGGATGCCAAGGTTTATGTACGTTCGCGACAGAGGATCATTTTGACCTTTACAGAAACTCAAAGCAAAAACCCAGAAGTAAAAATAGCTAGGTATCACCAAATAAGGCATAGCGTTTGAAGAATCCTCCAATCACATAATGTCTTTAGAAATCTTAATGACTTTTTGAGAAGTTGTTAGTTCCACTCACAAGACAGGAAGGCACAATGGTGAAAATATATTTGTGAATTCAACCAGATAATCTGAAGTGGGAGCATAAAAGAAGGTGGGAAAGAAAACCTATAGACAATTGTTGAAAGTCAGTTTCAGTAATTAAATGGGGAAAAAATCAATAACATTTCCTTGAACAAAAGCAGTAGGGGAAAGTGACTTAAGCTAAGATTCCATTGTTATTACACTCCAACAACACTGGGAAAGATCTCAGGAGGTTCCAGTTCCTGCTGGAAATGTGGAAAAAACCAAAGGGATATTATTCCATATGGGAGTGGGAGTGTGAAGTTGTGGAGTACAGTACATAAGAAAACTGAAAAACAGAAGAAAATTTGAATTTTCATCAGTGGTTAGGTGACATCTCCAGCATTGGTCCTTTCCTGAACTTAATAACTACAGTGGTAAGGATGATAGCACAGGTAGGTAAATGAGTATAATGCCATAGAGTCCACCCTCCAAGCACCCATTTCCTTCAGGGGAATTAATCTTGGTCATCTGGAGATCAAATGTAATAGTGGGAGATCTCTAGGTACCACCTGGAGGTTGGTGACCCGACTTTTATTAAACCGTGGAATCTGTTTCATTTGCTTGTTGGAGTTAAGGAAGAGGTATCTGATTGTATTTGGGCAGCGGTGCAGACGGTGACTGTAGCCATGAAATTAAAAGACGCCTGCTCCTTGGGAGGAAAGCGATGGCAAACCTAGACAGCATGATAAAAAGTAGAGACATCACCCTGCCAACAAAAGTCCGCATGGTCAAAGCAATGGTATTCCCAGTAGTCATGTATGGCTGCGAGAGCTGGACCATAAGAAAGGCCGAGCGCCGAAGAACAGATGCTTTTGAATTATGGTGCTGGAGAAGACTCTTGAGAGTCCCTTGGACTGCAAGGAGATCAAATCAGTCAATCCTAAAAGAAATCAACCCTGATTGTTCCCTGGAAGGCCAGATACTGAAGCTGAAGCTCAACTACTTTGGCCACCAAATGAGAAGGGAGCACTCACTGGAGAAGACCCTGATGCTGGGAAAGACTGAAGGTGAAAGAAGAAGGGGATGGCAAAGGATAAGATGGTTAGACAGAGAAAGTGTCATTGAGGCAATGAACATGAAATTAAGCTAACTCTGGAGGACAGAGGAAGACAGGAGGGCCTGATGTGATGTGGTCCATGGAGTCGGGAAGAATCAGACTCGACTGTGCGACTGAACAACAACAGCAACAACGTGATGCCATGGGAAGAGCCTGGGGAGGGCAGGGTTTGGGGAGGGGAGGAACCCCAGTGAGGTACAGTGAGGTAAAGGTAAAGGTTTCCCTTGCTCGAAAGCCAGTCGCTGAACTACTGACCTTCCACAGCCTGCAGTTCAGCGTCTGAACCTCTTGAGCCCTAAAGTCCACCCTCTGAAGTAGCTATTTTCTTCAGGGGAACTGACCTCTGTCATCTGGAGATCAGTTCTAATTCTGGGAGGTCTCCAGCAATTCTGGGAGGTCTCCAGAACATCTGAATTTAACATCTAACATCGAAGCCTGAATGCCTACCGGGAATGTTTGAGTGTGGCTGTCATCTCTCTGAGGTTCAGGAATTTGGGAACTGAGGACCTTCAGCACTTTATTGATGGGTTTTTTAAATTGTATAATAACGTTTTAAATGCTATCAAATGTATTGGATGTTTTACTACTGCAAGATTCCTTGCCATGTAAGCCGCCCTGAGCCCCACGGGGGAGGGCGGGGTATAAATTTAATTAATTAATAAATAATAAATAAATGTTCCCTCTAAGCTGTGGAGTCCCGTGAGCAGAAATTCTACTTTGTGAGCTACTGTCATTAAAGGTGTGAGCGGGCGATTTGGCTGCTGCATCAGTTAGTTTGCTCTGGAGCCAGCCTTCCTGAGCTGAGACAAAAATGTGTGAGCCGGAGGCTAAAAATCTGTGAGCTAGCTCACACTAACTCAGCTTAGAGGGAACACTGGTCTCCAGGTGTGTTCTGTGTTTACCCACCTGGAGGCTGGCAACCGTAATGTGCAGTCTGGGTGCTGGATGCAAAAGGGAGGGGGAGGTGAATGAAACGCAACAGCGATTTCCCGCACATTCGCTCATGCCAGCTGCTGGCCTGAACCGAAGTCTTGAATTTCACACTGAGGACAACATCGTTATTAAATTTGTCAGACTTTCAAACTCTAGGCTTTGGCTATTTGTCTGCCGGGTAAACATTTGCGAGGCATGGATTAGGATAATAGCTGAGCGCTCGATGCGTTTACAGCATGAGCCGCGACCTCAGGAAGTAGAAATAGTTCAATCTGAGGTGATTTGGAGTCAATTTACGGAGCAACTGCCAAACAGAGAAAAGGGTGCAGGATGAGAAGATCTCCCTCTACACTGAAAAGAAATCTGGTGGCATTTCTCCTCTTTATGAGGATCAGTAAGATTGTAGCAGCACATTGTATATTATTGGTGACATTTTTACACTTTGCGTGCCGATGAGAGCATTAAATAGCATGGCCTTTGTGTTATTGTTTTCAACATTCTGGCTAAAGATTTCAGCATTCTGGTTGAAGGACTACCTCCTCCCATATTGTCCAAACTAACAATTAAGGAGGTCTTCTGGAACCCTGTTTTCTCTGTGTCCCCATCTGCAGAGGCAAGGCAGTTGGTGACCAGAGACAGGGCTTTTTCAGTGGTGGCACCTCACCTTTAACACCAAGGGAGACTCTGCAGAGGAAGGCAATGATGGCAAACGGTGTTCCCTCTAAGCTGAGTAAGTGTGAGCTAGCTCACAGTTTTTTAGCCTCTGGCTCGCACATTTTTGTCTTAGCTCAGTAAGGATCGCTCCAGAGCAGACTAATTTATGCAGTAGCCTAATCACTTGCTCACAACTTTAATGCCAGTAGCTCATAAAGTAGAATTTTGCTCACAAGACTCCACAGCCTAGAGGGAACATTGAGCAAACCACTTCTGCTTCTCATTTGCCTTGAAAGCCCCTTGCTGGGGGCACCATAAGTCGGCTATGACTTGACGGCACTCTACCCACACATCCCTCACCTTTGGAATGCCCTCCCCATTGACATCAGAACATAAGAGAAACCATGTTGGATCAGGCCAATGGCTGATTTATTTATTTATTTGTTTATTTTCATTACATTTATACCCCGCCCACATTTTGCACAGCGGAGGGGAAGACTCGGGCCCCGCTTAGATGTCACACGGTCTTCCGGCGGTAACACTCTCTGGAGAAGGGTGATGGTAATGGTAGTGGCAGTGGCGGCTCCTACTCATATGTCTGGCGGAAGAGCTTCGTCTTACAGGCCCTGCGGAACTGCAAAATGTCCCGCAGGGCCCTGATCTTCTCCGGGAGCTCGTTCCACCAGATAGGAGCCACCACTGAAAAGGACCTGGCCCTTGTTGCAACAAGCTTGGCCTCCTTAGGGCCCGGGGTCACCAGCCAGTGTTGTGACCCCGACCGAAGTGCTCTTTGGGGAATATGTGGGGAAATGCGGTCCTTCAGGTATGTTGGACCCTAGCCATGTAGGGCTTTAAAGGTAAGCACCAGCACTTTGAAGCGAATCCGGTATGCTATAGGGAGCCAGTGCAGCGCTTTCAGCATAGGTCGGGTGTGCTCCCACCTAGGGGCGCCGACCAACAACCTAGCCGCAGCATTCTGCACCAGCTGCAGCTTCCGGATTTGCAACAGAGGCAGCCCCATATAGAGAGCGTTACAGTAGTCTAGCCTCGAGGTGACCGTCGCATGGATCACTGTAGCTAGGTTGTTGCGGTCGAGGAAAGGAACCAACTGCCTCACCAGCCGAAGATGGTAGAAGGCCGATCTGGCGGTGGCTGCCACCTGGCCACCTGGGCCTCCATCGTTAAGGTGGGGTCCAGGAGCACTCCCAAGCTCCAGGAGGTCCACCAGTGGGGCCAGAACTCCAAAAACCATCCCACTGTTGCCAACTTCCTTACTTCCTCTCAGGTCCCAGGCCAAACTATTTCTCTTTAGTCAGTCATTAACTGAAATGTTCTGTCTTTTGGGCCGTTTTATGGTCAGCTTCTGGCCTGGAGACTGTTTAATCTTTTTCTTTAAAGATTTATCTGTTTGTTTTATGTCGTTTTATGCCCTGGCTTCTCTTACTTGACTGGTTATTACTGACTCACATTTGTTTGTTTGTTTTATTGACTGGGCCCACCTTATTGACTTTATTGGCATGAGATTTAAAAACCGCTTTGTTTTTATTGTCTTGGTTTTGTTTTCTTGTCTTGTTTATTGTTTTAAGCAAAATTCTACGCCACCTCTCCAGGGGACCTGCCCATAGTGGCTTAAAAATAAAAGATACTAAAAGCATAAAATGTTAAAAGTTGTTCATTAAAACCAGCCCTGGGAGCTCTGCGATCAGTCACTACCCAATCGATTGCGGCATTACGAATGCATAGGGTCAAAAAAAGGATAACGTTGAAATCATGATCGTAATAAAACTGGCTGCAGCAAAGGAGAACTTCACACCGCACAATGAACTGATGTTCTTTCACTGAGTACTGACTCAACTAGTTTTACGAATTGCAGAAATTTTTTTAAAAAAATATTTTTTGGGGGGAGAGGATCCTTTGCGTGTTATTCAAAGGAGAGGTCTTCTGCAAGGATTCCCCCCTCCTGGGATGGAGGACAAACTTTGATGCAAAATGGGCCAAACGGGAAAGACTGAAGGTAAAGGAGGAAGGGGAAGGCAAAGGATGAGAGGGTTAGACAGTGTTACCGATGCAACAAACATGAACTTGGTTGCTGTAGATTTTCCGGGTTGTACGGCCGTGGTCTTGGCAGTATACGACCTGACGTTTCGCCAGCAGCTGTGACTGGCATCCTCAAAGGTATAATACAGAAATATGGAGTAATCTCTGTGTCAAGGTGAGAAGAAAAATGGTAGGCAGGTAATTTATATCTACTCGGGAAGGTGGGGTAGGGCTGAGTCATTATCTTGTTGTAGGAGTTCCCCAGGCTATGAACATGCTAATGGAGAAGCTTTCCTGAGGAGGTTCTTTTGTACATGGATTGTTTCCTGAGGTTTCCTGAGGAGGTTCTTTTGTATGTGGATTGGCTGTTGAAATTCTAATCTTATCTGTAGTGCTATTGTCAGATGTAGATCCTTTTGTGTTTTTCAGGACAGGAATCCATGCCCTATTTAATATGAAATTAAGCAGACTCCGGAGGATGACGGAAGACAGGAAGACCTGGCGTGATGTGGTCCATGGGGTCTTGAAGAGTTTGACCCAACTGTGTGACTGAACAACAACAACATTATATCAGATCCCTCCCCCGTTGTTTGATGGTCCCCCTCCCCTCCCCCTTTTCTTGAGCCAACAGGAATAAAGAAAGGGGATAATGGAGGGGGGGCGAAGAGAAAATGTGAAGATGATTCCGGTTTTGGCTTATCTGGTCTAATTCAGGCAGCACTTTCCCCAATGCTATTGATCTCTCTGCACATTTCACCCTGTGGTCATCGTTTCCAAGAGAGGTTTCTTGTCCCTGTGGAAACTCTCTGTCTCTGGGGCCTGATTGGGAGAGTTCACCAGGGAGAAGGGAAAATGAAATCACTTCCCCTTCCCCTGCCTCCTATTTGCCCCCACACCTCAGAAATCTTTTTGGTTATGGGCCTGTGAAGTTCTCTCCTGTCAGGAAGGAGGCAGGAAGTGGTAGGAGGATGAAGGGTTCAGCACATTCCCTCACATAGACCACCGAAGACATACATTCACCCCCGTCACGTCTAGCCCTTAAGACAGTTTCACAACAGAAGAGAAAATGGAAAAGGCGAAATGGCTCTCCCTTATTCTGGGCCACTGTTGCTCATTTCGAAAACACTTGAGACAAGGAAACGGTGGCTCTGGAAATTGTGACCCGTTTCATTATGCTTTACGGAAAGGCTGTCCACGTCGGAAGAGAATGGAAAAGATCCGACTGAGTTGTCCTTTCGTCGGGTTTGGAGGGCTTGGCAGTTGGGGAAGAGATGAAGCCCTGTGTCTTGGGCTGATCCGTGGAGGAGAGAGAAAAGCAATTGTGCCAAATGAAGCTTCGCATTACAATTATACGACACGTTAGCTTATGTCTGTGCCAGCCGAAATCCGGAGTGCTTTTCCATTGACATATAAGGTAAGGCAAGGGCACCTCAAAGCTAAACAAACCTCCCCCCCCCCCAAGGAACTGACATGGCAGGCATGCTTTTTCAAGGCAAGGGGGAATAAGGGCAAAAATAGCTTTATAATTCGCCTGTGCTTATCTCTGTAAATGGGACACTCTGCCTCACACCCTGAGAGCAAACAGCTGTGCAGCAACCAGGCGGCCACAACAGAACGGGATCACTGGGGGGTCATTTTACTGGAGATGGGGGAAAGTTTGTGGAGATAAGTTACCTGCAAAGGGGGAGGCCAAGAGGTATTATGGGTAAGCAGTCAATGTGATGTTTTTATTGTGACGTTTGGTTAACATAGCAGAGTTTTGTGAGTCACAGAAACATGATCCTGAGTGCGGAAAATAAATCTCCCAAGAAGTATATTGCCGAAAAGGTAAGCTCACACTTATTCAAGTAGATCCAGCTCACATTCAGGTTGCAGTCCAAAAGGGAGAGAGAAGCCTCATCTAAAGAGAACTTTCTGAAATGTATCCAGTTCTGACCGCATGGCCAACGGGGGCTCCACGCGGTCAAGCGAAACCATCGAGCTTCGCTACAGGAAACAGTGGACTAAGCGGATCCTAGCCCGCACCTATCCGAGGGCTAGGTTCCTGGCTGAGAGCCTATGGAACTCTCGGCCACTGTAAATAGCCTATTACAGTGTGTGTGTGGGGGGGGGTGTTTTGGGTGGTGGTTTCACGGGGGATATAAGCCGGCTGTGAGCCGGCTAAAGTTGTCTTGTTCCTCCCGAATAAAAGTACGTTAGCTGAAATCACTCGTCTGTCTGCGTACTTTTCACTTTCCCTATTATTGCCCAGCATCATGTGTGTGGGGGTATGGCATTGTATCTACAGAAGAGACCTGCAGAGACATGTGCCTCCACCATAGAAGGCCATGTGCAGAGAGAGAGGGGACAAAGGGAGAGAGGGGTCAGAGGGCAGCTCCCAGGTTAAGACAAAGAGAGCTATCCCATTCAAGGAGGTAACGTTTATACTCACTTAGAATGATGTAGCACGCCCCAATGTCCGGGCATGCTGTGTCTCTCACTCCAAAAGTTTTCCCCAAGGGTTTTTTTTAAAAAAACAACCTTTGGCATACACCTGTCACCAAATTAAGCCTGAAGTGACATTTTGCTTTGAATTCAGAAGCTCCTGTTTGGGCAAAATGGTGGAGGAATTTTGAGGTCGTCTTAAAAAATGCAAAGTCTCTCAGGGGCAAATCCACGTTCACATCCCTAGATGTCTAACTGAGCAGCAAAAGGTTTTTTTTGCGGGGGAGATCTGGATTGAACCATGGTGTTGGGAGTACGGTTGCCATACTCCCACCAGGGGCGGGAGATCTCTCACTCGTAACAGGTCTTGCCCACTGGTGCTGCAGCAGCTGGCCAGAGAAAAATAGAATTTAAAAAGCTGCCATCGGTGACAGCATGACATTACTTCCAGGAAAACTCAGAAGTGACCTCACACCTCTCTAAGAATTGCTGGAAACTCTATGGTAAAACCAGACTGATACAGCCTGCAGCATTTAGCTTATGCCTGCTTCTCTTTTGGGCTTCACTCCTCCTGGGTCCTTTAGATGCAAAAGCAGCAGCTGGCTACTCTTGAAAACAATGTGCGTCTTGCTGACTGCAATACAGCTGCAAGGCTGCTATAAACCCCACGACTGAAAAATGCAGTCACACCACGGAAGGGGTTGAAGCATTTTGTCTTTTGTTTAAACATTTTCTGAATCTAGTTACTACAGCCAATTGCATACACCAGGTGACCGTGGGAGGAGGGGCATGGGGGAGTACTGGCATAATGATGTCATTTCCAGGATGAATCCACATGTGACATCATGCCGCTCCAGGATTTAGCAGAAACCCTAGAGAAAAGTGCTGAATCCTGGAGTGGTATGATGTCACTGCCGGGTTCGCCCAGAGATAATGTCATGCTGCCACCACAATGGCAATTATTTTATTTTTTTTGGTCTTATTTGTCTCCTGAATGGCACCAGCGGCCTGGGGCTCAGAGTGGGGGGTCACCAGCTCAGAGTGAGAAAATGGCAGCTGTGATATATATGCACAGCCTTGTTCTCTCAGACAATGGCCATCATTCTGGCTTCCCCCCTCAGGTATGCCCTCCTCCCCAAGACCTGGCAATGGATTCCTCTAAGAGCTGCTCATCACATTACAACAGAAGAAGAAGAAGAAGAAGAAGAAGAAGAAGAAGAAGAAGAAGAAGAAGAAGAAGAAGAAGAAAGAAGAGGAGGAGGAGGAGTCGGTTTTTATACCCAGCCTTTCACTACCCGAAGGTGTCTCAAAGCGGCTTACAATCGCCTTCCCTTCCTCTCCTCACAACAGACACCCTGTGAAACAGGTGGGGCTGAGAGAGCTCTGAGAGAACTGTGACTGGCCCAAGGTCACCCAGCAGGCTTCATGTGGAGGAGTGGGGGATCAAACCCAGTTCTCCAGATGAGAGTCCACAGCTCTTAACCACTACACCATGCTGGCTCTCACCACAACAGGCACTTTGTGAGGGAGGCGGGGCTGAGAGAGTCCTGAGGGAACAGTGACAGGCCCAAGTTCACTCAGCATACTTCATATGGAGGAGGAGTGGGGAATCAAGCCATCCCACTGTTGACCCCCCAAGCACCAAGAAGATAGAGCATCACTTGCCCCAGAGCCCCTATCTATACCTTGTGGCTAATAGCCACTGATGGACCTCTGCTCCATATGCTTATCTAATTCCCTTTTGAAGCCGTCCATGCTTGTAGCCGCCACCACCTCCTGTGGCAGTGAATTCCATGTGTTAATCACTCTTTGGGTGAAGAAGTACTTCCTTTTATCCGTTCTAACCCGACCGCTCAGCAATTTCATGGAGTGCCCACGAGTTCTTGTATTATTAGAAAGGGAGAAAAGTACCTCTTTCTCTACCTGCTCTTTCCCATGCATAATCTTATAAACCTCAATCATGTCACCCCTCAGTCGTCGTTTCTCCGAGCTAAAGAGCCCTAAGCGCCTTAACCTTTCCTCATAGGGAAAGTGTTCCAACCCTTTTCTCCAGATTAGAGTCTGCCACTCTTAACCACTACACCATGCTGGCTCTCCCAACAGGCACCTTGAGAGGCAGGTGGGGCTGAGAGAGTCCTGAGAGAACTGTGACACGCCCAATGTCACCCCACAGGCCTCATGTGGAGGAGTGGGTAATCAAACCCAGTTTCCCAGATTAGAGTCCGCTGCTCTTAACCACTACACCAAACTGGCTTTCTGTGACAGAAACCTTCAAATTGCACCTCTCAGCTTTTTCCAGTTTGGTTTCTTCTCTTGACATAAAACACATGGCACAGGGAGGAAAGGGTTACAAATCAGAGACGCTCTGTGGGAATCCTTTTGGATCTGGAATGAAAATTTTGGCAACGTTTCGCCGAATTTTGAGATTAAAAGCTGACATCTGACTCTGAAGTTTGTGCTAGTGACACGAATGAATCAAATTAGCTTAGAATATGCTAATAATCCAAGTCACCTATCAACTGTTGTCAACTCTTGTTATATGCCAGTTGTCAAATATTATTAAATGTTGACTGTTACATGTCAAAGACTATCAGTTTTCGACTGATGCTTCAGACGTCAAAGGCTGACATTAAATATCAAATACGCATCTGGGGAACAACTCCCAACAACCTCCACAGACGGCAATTCTGCGACAAATTGATTTTTTTTAACCTGATCCCCATTTTAAGTTGTGCAGAAGGTGCAGTTTTAGGGTTGCCAACCTCCAGATGTGGCCTGGAGATTTCCCAGAATTGTAACTGCTCTTCTATTTTACAGAGATCAGTACCCCTGGATAAAATGGCTGTTGTGGAGGGTGGACTCTATGGTACTATACCCCACTGAGGTCCCTCCCCTCACCAAACCCCGCCCTTCCCAGGCTCCACCCCCAAATCCTATGCATGTTTACTATTTGTGTTATTATTTGTGAGTTAAATGGCACTTTAGTGGTTGGAACTGGAACCTGGTTCTGTTCTGGTAGAAAGCAGAGAAAGCAAAATGAGCAGTGTTGGAGAAGACACGTTTTATGATACGTCTTGGCATCCAGATTAGGCTTTAAGGATAGGGTTGCCAAGTACCTACCTACGAACTGGCGGGGGACACATGCTTCCCCGCCGGAAGATTCTTGCTTGTAACACAGGCGCTGCACTATTCTGTCGCCCAGACGTGACGTAGGCACATAGTTGGGCGACGCTCCGGTACTGGGGCTGGAAACTCGATGGTGCTTACGTCACGTCTGGCCAACGGAATAGTGCAGCGCCTGGGTTTTCCCCGCGGGAATGGTCCCGCAAAGAACTATATATCCCCCGCCAAATTATGGTAAGTACTTGGGAGCCCTGTTTAAGGAGCATAAAAGGACTGACATTCAGTGTTCCCTCTAAGCTGAGTTAGCGTGAGCTAGCTCACAGTTTTTTAGCCTCCGGCTCACACGTTTTTGTCTTTGCTCAGGAAGGGATGGCTCGAGAGCAAACTGATTTATGCAGCAGCCAAATCGCCCGCTCGCAACTTTAATGTCGGTAGCTCACAAAGCAGAATTTTTGCTCACAAGACTCCACAGCTTAGAGGGAGCCTTGTTGACATTATAATGGCCCGTATAGATTTATGTTGCGGCCTCGTTTGGAATACTGTGTAGAGTTCTGATCAACGTATCCAAAAAAAAAAAAGACATTACAGAGCTTGAAGAAGTAGAGAAGAGACCAACCAAGATGTTTAGGGGTTTGGAGCACCTTCCCTAAGAGGAAAGGCTGAAGAGTCTGGGACTTTTCAGTTTAGAAAAGAGACGACTAAGGGGGGGGGACATGATAGAGGTCTATAAAATTATGTGTGGGGTGGAGAGAGTTGACAAAGGGAAATTTTTCTCCAGGAGTCGTTTCGTAGAAAAAGAGCTAGGGGAACTCATTAGCATAACTCATTAGCATATGCCACACCCCCTGACATCACCGGAAGTGTGTCATAAGGCCACACCCCCTGACATCACCGGAAGTGTGTCATAAGGCCACACACCCCGCCCCCAACGGTCCCGGCCACCACCGGTGGCCTTGCAGCTCCACTGTCGAGCCCCATGAGGGGCCCGGCGGTGGACCTGCAAGGCCGGTGGGAGTGCGAGGAAGCCCCGCGAAAGCCCTCCCTGGCCCCAGGCAGGCAGGGGTGGGGAGAGGCAGGGAGGAAGCAACTTACCCTCCCTCTTCTCCTGCCTCCTCCTGGCTGAATGAGGGCCGGAAGCAGGGCGGCTGGAAGCAGGGGGCGGGGCTTCGTCATGTGACCCGCCCCCCGTACCTCACCCGGGGGAACTGTGCTCCCCCGCGATCCCCCCCCGAAATGACCTCTGTTTTTCTCCCTCTCCCAAAATGCGAGAACTCAAGGTAGGGATGCCAACCTCCAGGTGGGGCCTGAGGATCTCCTGATATTACACCTCATCTTCAGACTACCAAAATCAGTTCCCTCGGAGAAATGGATGATATAGAGGGTGGGCTCCATGGCACTGTGCCCCACTGAGGCCCTTGTCCTCCCCAGATGGCATCCCTAAATCTCCAGGTGTTTCCCAACCTGGATCTGGCAACCTTACCCCCCACCCCCACTGGTGGCCAGGGGGGACCTGACAACCCTAACTTGAGGGCATCCAATGGTGCTGATGGGCAGTAGATTCAGGAGGGACAAAAGGAAATACTTCTTTACACAGAGAGCTATTAAAATGAGGGATTCACTGCCAGAGGATGTAGTGATGGCCACAGGAATAAACAGATTTCAAAGGGGATTAGATAGATTCAAGGAGGATATGTGTATCAATGGCTACTAGCCATAGTGACTGAGGGGAACCTCCATGTTCAGAGGGACTAAACCTCTGAATCCCGGAGTCAAGAGGCAACATTAGGGGAACATATTGGCCTCTATGTCCTGTTGTTGGCCCTCCAGATAAACTGGTTGACCATTCAAGTTGGGTAGCCATGTTAGTTTGTCTGTAGCAGTGGGAAAGAGCAAGAGTCCAGTAGCATCTTAAAAACTAAGAAAATTTGTGGCAGGGTATGAGCTTGCAAAAGTCATTACAAACCTCTTCAGAACACTTCTGAAGAAGTGAGCAGTGATTCACGAAAGCTCATACCCTGATACGAATTTTGTTAGACTTTAAAGAACTACTGGACTCTTGTTCTTTTCTGCTGGTTGACCACGGTGTGAGACAGGATGGTGGATTAGATGGACCACTGGTCTGAACCAGCAGGGCTCTTCTCAGGTTCTTATCTAGAAAAGAAACTGAACTCAACATTTCCAAATTGAATCAGGGGGAAATTCCTTCCTCTGGTGCAGTGGACTGTAAAAGTGATAAATCTAATAATTGTGTATACCTTAATAGTTCTTAAAGAACTCAATCGTAAGATCATTGATCTTCTTACCAATGTCTTGTTGCTAAAATTGGCCTCCGTACTGGAGGACTGTAAAGCAGCAAATGTTGCACCAATTTGGAAAGAAGGGTCCAGAGGCGATACAGGAAATTAAAGTGCAAAGAGCATCTGCCTGGTAATTTCCACAAGCTTATTAAGGAAATAAGGCAATTTGGCTAACAAAAGGTCAGTTAGCCAATGTCAGCTCTGGGTAAATCAGTACTATTAAGCACACAGAGGAATAAAGCATCCTAGGGGAAAACAGGATGGCTTCTGCAAAGGGAAGTCTTGCCTCACCAACCTTGGAACTCCTTGTGAAGGTTCACAAGCTTGTGGTTAAGGGTTGGATTGCCAAGTCAAGCCTGGAAACCAGAAGGAGGATTTGGGGCTGGGCTGGGCTGGGGGGGGGGCAACACTGGCTGCATCACTTCCAGTTTTACCATAGATTTCTGGAGATACCTAGAGCTACCTTATGTCACTTCCGGGTTTTCCTTAGAATCGCAGACCGATTTCACACAAGAGCCGCGCCGCTGTCGCGCCTCCCTTTGCCCCGCTTCTATCGGTCAATTTCCCACTCGAAGCCATGTGGCCGCGTTTTGACCCGCGACTTCGCTCGATTTCCCCCCTGCTTTCGTGATCCTCAAAAAACAGGATCACAAAACCGCGGGGAAAATCGGGCGAAGCCGCGGGTCAAAACGCAGCCGTGCAGCTTTGAGTGGGAAATTGACCAATAGAAGCGAGGCAAAGGGAGGCACGACCGCGGCGCAGCTCTTGTGTGAAATTGGTCATAGAATCATAGAATGTTAGGGTTGGAAGGGACCTTGCAGGTCATCTAGTCCAACTCCCTGCACTCTGCAGGAGCATAGCTGAAAGATAGCCCTACAACATACCCGAAAGATGGTCGTCCGGCCTCCACTTGAAAACGTCCAGCAAAGAAGCATCCACCACCTCCTTCAGGTAGTGAAGAGCAGGGTATAAAACCAACTCTTTCCTTGGTAGTGGCATAGTGACTCAGCTGACATCACAATTAAAATATTTTTCTTCCTCCACTCAGTGGAGTGGTGGCAGGCAAGTAGGGCTGCCAGGAGGCATTATATACTTGAACTTCCTAATTTTGTTTTGATGATGTTCCTCTCCACTTAGAAGTCATGGAACAAGATTTGGTATTCAAGGTTTTATCTGTTTGACACAGACAGACAGATACATGATAGAGACAGATGATGGATGGATGAACAGACAAATGATAGATGATAGTTTGATTGATGATGATGATGATGATGATGATGATGATGATGATGGATGGACAGATAGAAGACAGATAGATGATAGAAGGAAGAAAGAGAGAGAGAGAGAGAGAGAGAAAGAGAGAGAAAGAGAGAAAGAAAGAGAGAGAGAGAGAGAGAAAGAAAGAAAGAAAAGAAAGAAAGAAAGAAAGAAAGAAAGAAAGAAAGAAAGAAAGAAAGAAAGAAAGAAAGATAGATGATGGCTATATCATGGTGAGTTGCCTTGAGGCTTTTGATGGAGAAATTAATTCTGAGAAGTAGCCATGTTGTCCCAGTGGCATGAGCAATTTTTTTTTAATGCTACCAAAATTTATTTCACCTACCTTGTCTCAATTGACAACATGAGGTCCAACTCATAAAAGCTCATCCCAGAGTAAACTTTGTTACTCTTTCTTCGAGAAAGACAGGCTAAAATTGTCTTAAATAAATAAACCCATTTTAGCATCATCCCTGATTATATACCCCTTTACAACTGTAACAGGCAAAGCATTCTAGAGATCTTCAGTCCAGCCTTCAGCAGACTGTAGACCCAGTGTGGTGCAGTGGTTAAGTGTGGCAGGCTCTAATCTGGAGAACTGAGTTTGATTCCCCACTCCTCCACATGAAGCCTGCTGGGTGACCTCTGGCCAGTCACAGTTCTCTCAGGACTCTCAAGGTGCCTCTTGTGGGGAGAGGAAGGGAAGGCTATTGGAAGAAGAAGATGAGGAGGAGGAGGAGGAGGAGATTGGATTTATTCCCCGCCCTTCACTACCTGAAGGAGTCTCAGAGTGGCTTACAAACTCCTTTCCCTTCCCCTTCCCACAACAGACACCCTGTGAGGTAGGTGGGTCTGAGAGAACTCTGACACAAACTGCTCTTTTTCAAGAACACCTCTGACAGAATTATGGCTTGCCCAAGGTCATCCAGCAGCTGCAAGTGGAGGATTGGGGAATCAAACCTCATTCTCCCAGATTAGAGCCCACGCTCCTAACCACTACACCAAACTGGCCACTTTGAGACTCCTTAAAGTAGAGAAAAGTGGGGTATAAAAATGTACTCTAACTCTTCTTCTTTTTCTAAGGCCACTGAAGTCCATAGGGCTCTGCACTGTTTGATTCTGAACAATGCAAGCATCCATCGAGGCAAATGCAGCTTGTCTCTAAAGGCTTCTGAAAGAGGACTGCCTGAAACCTTGCCAGTTTCTAGAACGCCAGGGCTTTTCTTCTGGCTACTGAATGAGCCTCCTTACAAATCAACACCAGTAGTACTATGTAAGGTCAGACTGAAATGTGAGGCTGGTGAGTCAAAGAGCATCCCCCCACCCAACATTGCAGGGGCTGATAGACTGTGCCGCAACCTGTGCAGGGTGCAAGGCCAGTTTGCAAACCAGATGTCTGAGCTGGCACAAGGAAAGCTACTTTGTGAGGTTAGCAGCACAGTGAGAAGAGGATTCCGTGCGAGGTCTGGTGGGGAAAGCCTTTGCCTGGCCCACATCAGGTTTAAATCGAGCCAAGGACGATTGCTGGAGGGTCATTCGGAGGCATCCGTCATCCCCCCATGGCTTTTAGGAAATGCGTCATGTGCAAATGTTTGCTTTGATTTGTTCTCTGATCTTTTATGATGATAATTTGCAATTTATTGCTCCCTCTTGCCTGAGAGGTATCTGAGTCTGATCATGTTTTATGTCTCACCTTTTGCTTGAAGAAGTTAATCAGTCACCCGGGTTTTTTTTGCCTTTCTTTTTTTTTTTTACAGTGGCCTTTCCTAGAAACCATTGGGTAGCATCAAAGCCTTGCTATCATCCACAGGCTTCTTTTTAATGATCTTGGTGAAGGAATCGAGAAGCAAGCAGGTTAAAGGAGCTATTTTTTCACTCCCGTCGCCTCCAAACACTTCCAGGCATTAGGGCAAATGGGAGAAGAGGGCACATTTCGCTGATTCGTAAGCATCAGAGCACAATTTTGCATAGCGAGAACAATGGTTCACACAGTGCAGCGATGACGCACAGTGTGCGGAGAGAGAGCGGAGAGAGAAAGCTTTCACCTTCCTTTGTCACAAGGCAAGAGCTGCCAATCGCCCAGTGGAGTTAGTTGGCACAGTAGCCTCGGGAAAGCAAAAGGCTGAGAAGACTTCCGAAAGGATTGATCAGGGAACCACGAAGGAATTTCAGGGACATCAGGGCAAAAATGCAAAATCCCGACAACATAGTAGAACTGGCTTTTCCTCTCCAGGAAACATTGTGGGGGGCTGTGGGAAGATGCCTCCTTATTTATTTGGATGGGAAACTACCAATGAATACCAGGGTCACTATGCAGAGACAAGCAATGGCAAACAACCTCCAAATGTCTCTTGCCTTGAAAACCCCATGGAGCTCCCATAAGTCAGCTGTGACTTATCTATCTCACACTGAAACAATTCCCATGCAGATTAAATAGCCACTGGCAAATTCTGATGGCTACCTCAGTGAGGCACTTCTATGGCGGGTTTCCAGGCATCTCATCGCCCAGGCGTGCCACGGAGATGCATGAGCAGTGTGATCGTCCATTTTTGTTTCTGGTGTGTCCCTCCAACCCCACTCCAAGGTATGCTTCAGCACCCCCATCTGCTGCCTGCATAAGAACATAAGAGAAGCCAATGTTGGATCAGGCCAATGGCCCATCCAGTCCAACACTCTGTCACACAGTGGCCAAAAATACCAGGTGCCATCAGGAGGTCCACCAGTGGGGCCAGGGCACTAGAAGAAGAAGAAGAGTTTGGATTTATACCCCGCCCTTCACTACCCAAAGGTGTCTCATAGTGGCTTACAAACTCCTTTCCCTTCCCCTCCCCACAACAGACACCCTGTGAGGTAGGTGGGGCCGAGAGAGCTCTTGTCAGAAACTGCTCTTTTTCAAGAACAGCTCTTATCAGAACTATGGCTTGCCCAAGGTCATCCAGCCAGGTGCAAGTGGAGGAGTGGGGAATCAAACCCAGTTCTCCCAGATTAGAGTCCGCGCACTTAACCACTACACCAAACTGGCTCTCCCACTGTTGCTTCCCCCAAGCACCAAGAATACAGAGCCTCACTTGCCCCAGACCAAGAGTTCCTATCTATAACCTGTGGCTAATAGCCACTGATGGACCTCTGCTCCATGTGTTTATCCAATTCCCTCTTGAAGCTGTCCATGTTTGTAGCCACCACCACCTCCTGTGGCAGTGAATTTCCTGTGTGCAAGCGCATGCAGGCATGCAAAACCTGGTGTTCGGGTGAGGAAGCATGGGTGTGAATTCCACCAACGTGAATGACCGACCGTGGGCCCACGGCACTATGAGCAGCCACTGTGTCATCGATGCAAAGTGTCCCAAACTCAAGCGGCTTATTTAAAGCCAATATACCACCGCGGCCCAGCAGGGCTCTTTTTGTAGCAGGTACTCATTTGCATATTAAGCAACACACCCCTAATGTAGCCAATCCTCCAAGAGCTTACAGTAGCTCCTGTAAGAAGAGCTCTGTAAGCTCTTGGAGGATTGGCTACATTGGGGGGGGGGGGCGTAATATGCAAAGGAGTTCCTGTTACAAAAACAGCCCTGCCTGAGCAAACTGCTCACGTGACCACAGCCCTAAACTCTTCTTCGTTCTGCTCGGCTGCGCTGGGCCTCTTCCTCTCCCTCCAAAAAACCTTCTCCTTGAAGCCTTCAGTGAATCACAGCTCCATTGTTCAGTTGTGTCAAGAACAGAAGCAGAAAGACTTTTCACATTTCCAGCTGAGGAAAAGGATAAACATGGACGTCTGCATCTTGGCCTCGCTCTAGATTGTGCATTGATCACCCAATTACATTCAATAAAAACAAAAATAAATATCTCCGGCCTGGAAACACATGTAGAATTCCAGCCATGACGAGACCCGTCAACAACAGAGCTCCGGAGTGGTGTGGACAGAATACGTTAAGAAGATAATGGTTTACAGTTGCCGCGTTTCTGCCTTCTTGCCCCCCCCCCCAAAGTCCTTGTTATTGTGCCATTTCTAATTTGACTGCGCTGTTATTTGGCAGAAGAGGGCTTCTCTGCAGCCTCAGAACAGTGCGCAAGGGCGCATTTGTCGAATGGCATATGGTACATTTTCTGCATCACTGGGTGTGAAGAATTTGGAAGCGAAGCAGACAGTTTTAACTTTCAACCAATTTCTCTTTCTGATTTAACTAAACAAATACAGATACGGGGTGCATACTTTCTGGCTTCGCGCACAGCTGATCCACATTGCTAAGCCAGACACTTGCCATTGCCAGAATCCCAGTTGGCTGTCCATCCCCACGGAAATGCCATCGACCATCATTCTGTGCTGGCACCATTTTTTACTGACTTGATTTCTAACCAGAGTTACGTCCCCAAGGACTCTCCAGGGAGCTGACCTATAACTTAAGCAACGCATCAATAGAACTGCCATGGATGCCAAAAGGACAAATAATCATTGCAGCCCAAATACTGCACAGATTGACTCGATGAGCTCTCACGGCGTGGCTCTGTGGCATCCAAATACTGTGGGAGAACTGGATCTGATTTCCCACTCCTTCATATGTGGCTGCTGGTGTGACTTTGGGTCAGTCACAAGTTGTCTCAGAGCTTCTCTCTTATGAGCTGTCCTTATATATGGAGCAGAGGTCCATCAGTTGCCATTAGCTACAAGGCACAGATAGGAACTTTCAGTCTGGGGCAAGTGATGCTCTGTATTCTTGGTGTTGGGGGGGGCAACAGTGAGAGGGCTTATAGTGTCCTGGCCCCACTGCAGACGATCTCAGGTTCAACCCCCAGCATCTCCAGTTAAAAGGATCGGGTTAGTACATATGTAAGTGCCATCAAGTTGCAAGCGACTTATGGCAATCCCAGCAAGGGGCTTTCAGGGCAAGGGAGAGGCAGAGATGGTTTGCCATTGCCATTCTCCGCAGTGTTCCTTGGTGGTCTGCCTGCCAAGTACCCGACCCTGCTTTGTTTCCAACATCTGACAAGACCAGGCTGTACCATGCTGCCTTCCCTCCTGATCAGGTTAGTAAAAAGGGTAAAGGTTTCCCTTGCTCGAAAGCCAGTTGAATCTGACTCTAGGGTTGCGGTGCTCGTCTCCGTTTCCAAGCCGAAGAGCCAGCGCTGTCCGAAGACTTTTCCGTGGTCATGTGGCTGGCATGACTAGATGCTGAGGCACACGGAATGCTGTTACCTTCCCACCAAAGCAGTACCTATTTACCTACTTGCAATTTCTTGCTTTCAAACTGCTAGGTTGGCAGGAGCTGGAGCCAGAGACGGGAGCTCACTCCGTCACGCGGCACTCGGGTCTTGAACTGCCAACCTACAGATCTTCCGGTCTGCAGTTCAGCATCTTAACCTCTGAGCTACCACAGTCCTAATCAGGTTAGTAGGTGATGTGAAAGACTAAAGGCCCTGGAGATCCACTGTCAGTCAGAGTAGGCAGTACTTACCTTGATAGACTTGTGGACCAGGAGGGAGGTGAACGACCCCTGCCTGAGATTCTGGAAAGTTGCTGCCAGTCTGAGTAGACAATTCTAACCTCAAGGGAACTAGTGGTCTGATCCAGTATAAGACAGATTCATGTGTTCATGTGTTCAGTTAAAGGATCAGTCAATACATGGCGTGAAAGGCCCTCAGCCTGGGACCCTGGAGAGCCACACTGCCATTCAGACTAGACAATACTGATCTTGATAGACCAGCGGTCTTGACTTGGTGTAAGGCATTTTCATGTGTTCATGTGACCACACCGAGACACCTAGTTACTAGGTGAAGGCCATTTTTCTTTTACTTTGTTTTTTTGCTAAATTATTTTATGATACCTTGTTATGTTGCTGCTGCTGCTGCTGCTGCTGTTCTTGGTGCTTTGCGCTTGGATTACCAATTGCTAATGGTATACAGTGGCCAGTTCTATATTGTTAGATGGTTGCTCTTCAACAATGACCTGTTTTAAACTGTCATGTGGAAGCTCCAGCGTACACGAAGGTGGGGGGGTCGTATTACTTTCTTGTAAATCAAATTGTTTCACTATCTAACAAAAGACTCCACTTGAAGTGCTCTGTCTCTTAGTACAGACATTAACCAAATGAGCCATTGCAAAATGAAGAAGGAAACCATTCGGCAGGGGTGAAACAAAATGCTTTTCTCATGAAATTCTGCGGGTTTTTAATTCTCTTTCTTCTCTCTCTCTCTTTTTTTATAACTGCCCCCCAAAGGGGCAGGATTTTATTGCATTTTCCACATAACATACACAAACAGTCATAACATATACATACATATACATGCATACTAACATACAAACAAATACATGGAGGTTATTCTTAATTCTACCAATATTTATACTAATACCTATTCCGCCTTAATAACAATTTCTCATGAACTGTATAAGCAACTTTCTTTCTTTCTTTCTTTCTTTCTTTCTTTTTTTCTTTCTTTCTCTTTTCTTCCTTTCTTCTTTCGTTGCTTTGCATCTAACATCTACAGTGCACAACAGGAATACAGCAACTGGGATCCATGTTCAGACCTTTTAGTGCTGTAGTTTCATAAACAAGCACAGGGACGTAGGTGTGCAGAAATAAGTGCTTCGAGTTGAAAAGGTTCGACAGAACGGAGCTGTTCTTGTTTTGCCTCTTATTCAAGCACCTTGAAAAGCACCTGTCAGAATAAATATCTAGATGTTTCATTGTTCTGATGACATAAAGTTGGGACTGTTTGAATGTTTTATTGTGTTTTGCACCGTTTTGAAATAGAAGAAGAAGAGATTGGATTTATACCCCGCCCTTCACTTGGAGTCTCAGAGCGGCTTACAAACTCCTTTCCCTTCCCCTCCCCACAACAGACACCCTGTGAGGTGGGTGGGGCTGAGAGAGCTCTGACAGAAACAGTTTTAAAAACCCAAAATGATAACAGGAGCACCTGTAAAAGGTGTCCTCAGTGGCTGTTGCCAGGCCAGCAAAACAGTTTGCCCTCAGTGATAATTAAAAAAAACCACACACACCCTCAACATATATAATTATTCTGCTGAAATTCAAGAAAATTGAGCCGCCTCGGCGGGAGGGTGGGGCAAAAATCAAATAAATAAATAAATAAATAAATAAATAAATAAATAAAAATCCATGACACAACCTTCATTTGTTGATTCGGCAGGCACCTTATTAGCAGAGCTACACAGATATAAAGAGGCCCAGAGGTTCAACAGCCCAGTTTGGTTCATGGTTGGCCGTGGTCTGTACTTGGATGGGAGATGACCGAGGAAGACTGAGGTTGCCACATGGAGGAATGCAATGGCAAACCATCTCTGCTCGTCTCTTGTCTGGAAAGCCCAGCAGACGGAGATGGCGTGGCTTGGTTGCGTCTTGACAGCCCATTCTTCCTAGCAGCTCTAACAGCCCAGACTAACCCAGTCTTGTCAGAGTTCGGAAGCTGAGCAGGGTCGGTACCTGGATGGGACACCACCAAGGAAGGTAGGGCTGCTCTTCTCTGGCCTGGAAAAGCCCATGAGGTAGAATTTCATGACATCACCAATGTTCCCTCTAAGCTATGGAGTCCTGTGAGCAAAGATTCTACTTTGTGAGCTACCGGCATTAAAGTTGTGAGCGAGTGATTTGGTTACTGCATGAATGAGTTTGCTCTGGAGCCATCCCTTCCTGAGCCAAGACAAAAATGTGTGAGCCAGAGGCTAAAAAACTGTGAGCTGGCTCACGCTAACTCAGCTTAGAGGGAACACTGGACATCACCATAAGTCAGTTGTGATTCAACAGCACAGAGGTCCAATGGTAATTTTTAATTGTTTTATTTGTTTAGATATTTATACCCCACATTTCTCCTCAGAGGGGACCTAAAGCAGTTTACATACATCGTTCTCCACTCCTCCATTTATTTTTCACCACAACTCTGTGAGGGAGGATAGGCTGAGAGAGTGACTGATGTGGGATCAGTTTGCTTCCTGACCCCAAAGTGGCGATCATTTCCCTGGACGTGTAAGAAACGACCAGAAGAACTAAGCCCTGAGGCAACCCTTCCTGCCCTCCCTCTCATGATCTGCCTACATTAACACAATCCGCATTGCTGCCAGATGGCCATCCAGCCTCTGCTTGAAAACCTCCAAAGAAGGAGAACCCACAACCTCCTGAGGAAGCCTGTTCCTCTGAGGAACTGCTCTGTCAGGAAATTCTCCCTAATGTTTAGCCGAAAACTCTCCTGATTTAACTTCCACCCATTGGTTCTGGTCCAACCTTCTGGGGCAACAGAAAGCAACTCCACACCATCCTCGATAGGACAGCCCTTCAAGTACTTGAAGATGGTTATCATATCACCTCTCAGTTGTCTCCTCTCCAGGCTAAACATACCCAGCTCCTTCAGCCTTTCCTCATAGGACTTGGTCTCCAGACCCCTCACCGTCTTCGTTGCCCTCCTCTGGACACGTTCCAGCTTGTGTCTATCCTTCTTAAATTGAGGTGCCCAAAACTGGACACAATACTCTAGGTGAGGTCTAACCAGAGCAGAGTAAAGTGGTATCATCACTTCATGTGATCTGGACACTATACGTTTGTTGATACAGCCCAAAATCGCATTTGCCTTTTTAGCTACCGCATCACACTGCTGACTCATGTTCAGTGTGTGGTCTACTAAGACCCCTAGATCCTTTTCGCACATACTACTGCCAAGACAAGTCTCCCCCAACCTATAATTATGCATTTGATTCTTCCTACCTAAATGCAGAACTTTACATTTATCCCCATTGAAATTCATTTTATTTTTTAAGCCCAGTTTTCCAGCTGTATTTTCAGATACAGCTAGAACGGGAGCCCACCTGTCCTATTTATTGGAAGGTGGAGTGATTCCAGATGCTGAATGACATTAGCAGGCAAATGACAATAACAGGCGAATGACAATAGCAGGCATGATTGGATTTAGGTGAGATGTCATTCGGCCTGTGAAATCACTCCCCTTTCCAATAAAGAGAACAGATGAGCTCCCATTCTAGCTGTATGTGAAGAAGTGAGCAGTGACTCACAAAAGCTCCTACCCTGCCACAGATGTTGTTATTCTTTACGGTGCTACTGGACTCTTGCTCTTTTCTACTGCTACAGACAAACTGACGCAGCTAGCTATCTTGAGTTTTCGTGGCAGAGGGGGGATTCCAACCAGATCATAATCTGATTGTCTGTCCACTGCAGTGCATAACAATGATGAAAGGTGGAGCATGGATGATCTACTCTGCGGTTTGTGTGCGGTGGAAATTGTCATCAAGTCACAGCTGACTTTTGACGACCCCGTAGGGTTTTCGAGGAAAGAGACGTTCAGGGGTGGTTTGCCATTGCCTGCCTCTGCATCACGGCCCTGGTATTCCTCGGAGGAATCCCATCCAAATACTAGTCAGGATCAACTCTGCTTAGCTTCCGAGATCTGAGGAGATCTGCCTAGCCTAGACTACCCAGGTCAGAGCTCTGGGGCTTATAGATGGCAAAAATACCAGAGCAGCAAAGCTAAAAAAGCAGAGATAGATCAACGGGAACCAGAGAATCTTATCGTGAAGTTGCATCTGAGAATACGCTGCCACCATTTGTGACAGATCCATTTTAAAAGCCTTCTGTTTACACAAAATAATGGAAAGTATGACTCATGCAGTATGTGCTGCAAGCGATTTTGTTTCTGTAGCTTTAGTGATCCTCAAGCAAATGTAGACAATTTGGGGTTGGCTAGATAACACAATCCCTTTTATTGTACCCAGAACAATTCATATAATCTTTTTACATGATATCATAATGAAGGGGAAAGCAGCCTGGGACTTTGATGATTTGCAGTTTCAAAATTACTCTTCCAATTTTTTTAAAAAAAATCCTATTGTTTACTTCATCTAATTACCCATATGTTAAAAGCAATGCAGTAAGTAGGGATAGATTAGATCCTTTTTATGGCAATCTTAACTTGGATCTTTTTTAATATGCTTCACAAGCACTTTCTTCATCATAAACATGCATGCTTTGCCTGACAAACTCTGAAGCTATTTTTTTCTTCTGCTTTTTCCAGTTAGTAAAGGTAAAGTTTTCCCTTGAAGAGAAGAAGAGATTGGATGTATTCCCCGCTCTTCACTACCCAAGGGAGTCTCAGAGCGGCTTACAAACACCTTTCCCTTCCCCTCCCTACAACAGACACCCTGTGAGGTAGGTGGGGCTGAGAGAGCTCAGACAGAAACGGCTCTTTTTTCAAGAACAGCTCTTATCAGAACTATGGTTTGCCCAAGGCCATCCAGCCAGGTGCAAGTGGAGGAGTGGGGAATCAAACCCGGTTCTCCCAGATTAGAGTCCATGCACTTAACCATTACACCAAACCACTACACCAAACCTGCTCCAAAGCCAGTCAGATCCGACTCTAGGGGGCAGTGCTCATCTCCATTTCCAAGTTGAAGAACCAGCGCGGTCCAAAGACTTTTCTGTGGTCATGTGGCTGGCATGACTAAATGCTGAGTTGCATGGAACGCTGTTACCTTCCCACTGAAGCAGTACCTATTTATCGACCTGCAATTTCTTTCTTTCAAACTGCTAGGTTGGCAGGACCTGGGGCCAGAGACAGGAGCTCACTCTGTAATGCAACACTAACAATTTTCCCTCAGTGTCATGCCATGTCTTCAAGAAGCAGTTCTGTTTTTAAAGATCATATGGACGTAAAACAGAATGTTGTAAGCCACTTGGGGTCCAATTTGGGAGGAAAGTGTGGTGGACATTAATTAAATAAAATAAATTTGCAGATGACACCAAATTGGGAGGAGCAGCGAACACACCAGAAGTTACAGAATGCAATGAGATCTGAACACACTGGAAAAGTGGCTGGATGTGAACAAGATGCAATTTAACAAGGATAAGTGCCAAGTTCTACATCTGGGTAACAGAAATGAGGAGCACACATCCTGGATGGGGGAATACACTTCTGGGTAGCAGTGTGTGTGAACAAGATCTTGGGGTACGGGTGAACCATAAGTTAAGTATGAGCGGCCAGTGTGATGCAGCAACAAAAAAGGCTAATGTGATCTCAGGGTGTATCAACAGAAGCATAACATCCAAATTACAAGATGCCATAGTCCTGCTGTATACTGCATTGGTCAGGCCATGCCTGGAATGTTATGTGCAGTTCTGGAGGCCTCACTTCCAAAAGGATGTGGACAGAATGGAGCGGGTGCAGAAGAGAGCAACGAGGATGACCAAGCCCTTTGAGGAAAGGCTGAGGAACCTGGTAATGTTCAGTCTGGAGAAGAGGAGGTGGGGGGGGGACACAGGATTGCTCTCTTGAACTATTTGAAGGGCAGGGAGCTGCTCCTGTTGGCAGCAGAGGAAAGGACTTGAAATAATGGGTTTAAATTAAGGGTGAAAAGTTACCAGCTGGATATTAGGAAAAAAGGTTTACAGTAAGAGTTGTTCAACAGTGGAGTCAGCTGCCTAGGGAGGTGGTGAGCTCCCCCTCACTGGCAGTCTTTAAGCAGCGGCTGGACAAACACTTGTCAGGGATGCTTTAGGGCAGGCTGTTAGGGGGTTGGACTAGATGGCCTGTATGACCCCTTCCAACTCTGTGATTCTATCTCTCCCTTATTATAAAAGAGTTTTGGGTGCCAGAATTCTAAAATTGGCCCCTTTAGTGTTAGGCCGAAAAAACTGCCACTCGGAAGACACTGGCTGGGTTCATTGGCTGCTTTGTGCAGTCCCGGCCAGCGTTCCAAGGTCATTTACATATGGAAGCTGATTGGACTACACTCCATTCCACACCTCAAACTCACCCCCCCACAAGGCAGTTGGAATTTTCAGTTGGGAGAGGAGAATGATGTCAGCTGCTCCCTAGGCAGAGGCTGTGTGTGTGTGTGTGGGGGGGGGTTTGTAAAGACAGACAGGCAGATAAACGTTGGCTAATGGTTGCCAACTCCAGGTTCAAACTCCAGGACATAGGGTTGCCAACTCCAGGTTGGAAACTTCCAGGATATTTTAGGGATGAAGCCTGCTGAGGGTGGGATCTGAGGAGGAGGAGGAAGAGGGGGACCTCAGACAGATACAATGCCATGCTGCCCACACTCCAGACAAGCTGTTGCCAGTCTCCAGGTGACAGCTGGAGAGATCTTAAAGCTTTGGTGCTACTTCAAAGTTCCCCAGGAGCCCAAAACATAGTAGTGTTTTGGAAAATCTTGAGGAATTGTTTGGTG
>NW_015167611.1:161529-188951 GCF_001447785.1 Gekko japonicus
GGGGGGCAAGGCGGGCGACGGAAGGCCGATGCCTCCCCAATGCTGCCCTCTACAGAATCCACCCCCCAAACCTCCAGGTATTTCCCTCCTTAGAGCTGGCAACCCTACATTCCCCTCAGTGCCTGTTGGTAGGCAACTAAGCTTGGTCCTGTCACCTACTTTGGCCTTTGGGAGAAAACACATTGGGGCCAATCCTGATAGGGTTGCCAACTCCAGATGGGAAATTCCTGGAGACTTGAGGGATGGAGCCTGAAGAGGGTGAGGTTTGAGGAGGGGTGGGACCTCAGACAGGTACACTGCCATAGACTCCACCCTCCAAACCAGTCAGTCTCACATAGGGAACCCTTACTGTAACCTCTTAGAGATACACAAAAACAAGGCCAGAAGATTACCGTTATATTGCTTTTCATTGGATCTTTCTTAGATTTTGTCAGGTCTCCTCTGGAACAGCACTCTCGGGCCAGGACAGTGAGACTTGCGGGAGCAGACCGAAGATGAAGGTAAGGAGCCCGAGCGCTGAGGTTTTGCCTAGCAGCCTGATTGATCCAGCAGGGTAGTTCTCCCAGACCTCGTGAGCCTGCATGAGCCAACAGCCCTCACTTTGTGTGAGGTGGACACACAGCAGCCACCACTGCCATGAGCTGGTAGCCCCCACCTCTTGCCAGCTGGTGGCCTTTCCCTTGTGTGAGGTGGGAGTGGGCCGCCGCTGCAGAAGAGCATCCACCCACCTCATGAGCTGGGGATCTCCACCTGACCTGAGGCGGTGGCAGCCTGAAGCGCCGGCTAGAGTTGGCAACCCCAGGTGGGGAAATTGCTGGAGGTTTTGGGGGTGGAGGCTGAGGAGGGTGGGGGTTGGGGATGGGGGGGCCTTGGCGGGGTGCAATGCCATAGAGTCTACCCTCCGGATCTGCCATTTTCTCCGAGGGAACTGATCTCTGTCGCCTGGAGATTAGTTCAAATTAATGTGAGGTGATCTCCAGGCCCCACCTGGAGCTTGGTAACCCTGGTCCCCACCTCATGCAAGCTGGGAAGGAGCCAGTGGCAAGCAAGCACTGTACAAATAACGCAGACCACAAGTGCTCAAAAAGTCATACAAAAAGAGTAAATGTATATGACAAGAATAACAGAGGACCACATGTATCAGTAAAACCAAATTGCATCGTATCATATACAGGTCCATGAATAGCGCAAGTCCATAAATGGTACACAGACAAGGACAAAGACTCCGGATTGTGATCTTCGTTTCGATAGCTCTTCTTCAAGAAGTTCACACTACTTCATAAAGTACTCATAATGTACAGAAGACTTTACAATGGTGTGTGTAGGAGGAAAAATCCTTAGCACAGCACTCACAGTGTATAAAAGCCTTCAGACCAGTATTACAGGAAAAAAACTCAATCCTATTGTAATCATTCAAAGCCGGGCACCCGATCAACAATAGAACAAACTCTCCAATAGTCGGTAAGCCTTAGCTTTTATACACGGTTTGGAACTGGGGAATGGCAGCCCTACACTGTCAGGGGTCCTGGGCCTTTTTCCAGGGCCGTTCTGGCCTCCCAATCTGTCCCTGACTTAGACCCAGCTAGGTTGGCATAGGAAGAGGGTGCTTGGTGTGGTAAAAATGCCTTGAGTTGGCCCAGAAACACTCGTCAACAGAAAAGGGAGGACACTGCCAGAAAAGTAGTTATATAAGCCCTATCTGGGGAGGTGGGATGGTGCCTCTAACCTCAGCCTAGCGCAAATGCAGACACTTGGACATGGAGAGAAATACCCAGCAACGACACAGACAGCATCCGCAGTCAGTAGATTCGAAGAGCTGACAGCTGGCGTGAGACAGAATATGTGAAACCATGTTAAACCCAGTCAGACCACTGGTCCTTCAAGCTCAGTATCGTCAACTACGGTCCAATCTGCATTGGCCTTTCCCGCCACTGTGCCTTGAAATTCACATCGTCTCACAAATTCCTGTCTACATTGCATGCTGCCGTCGCCTTCCTATTGTATCAACTCAGCATTGGCTGTCTGCATCATTTTATTGCCCTGTAGTGGCCACTCCAAGGTCACTACAATGTCCCACTGAGTTATCTGGATCTCGTTTAAAGCCGTTTCAATTGCTCCTCCCCGCCCTTGAGACACTGTGAGCAAAAAGCAGACAACTGGAACTCAATCCCCCCCCCCCCGGCCCCTTTTGTCTGTGTGTTTAAAAACAGCCAGGGAACATTTTTCTGCAATCATTTTTTTTTGGGGGGGGGATGGTGGGTTAGAAGCACGCGTACCCAGCTTGTTCACTTTCCAGCCCCCCTCTGCCCCCCTGCCAGGTAACCCCCCCCCCTTTACTTTCTGCAGGGGAGTCACGGGTGCCATTTCCTCCCCCGCACCATAATGCCCTGCTGGCACCCACATCTGACCCACAGTCCTCATCATGGCCACATGGGGGAATATAAGAAGTTTGCCATGTGTGAACTGGCTTTCAGCACTGAGGTAAGTACTAAAAATCTCATCACATGTCCAATGTCTGCTTGATGAAGATGAAGGGACTGTACAAGGAAAAGGGGGCAACTCTGGTGGAAACAAGTCTCGGCATGGCTGCTGTGTCGGAGACCTTGTTCAAAGCTGCCTTAAGAACATAAGAACATAAGAGCCCTGATGGATCATATCAGTGGTCCACCTAGTCCAGCATCCTGTCTCACACAGTGGCCAACCAGTCCCTCTGGAGGACCAACAACAGAGCCTAGAGACGGTGGCCTTCTCCTGATGTTGCCTCCCGGCTCTGGGATTTAGAGGTTTACTGCCACTGAACGTGGAGGTTCCCTTTAGGCAACATGGCTAGTAGCCACTGGTAGACTTGTCCTCCAAGAATCCGTCGAATCCGCTTTTTAAAGCTGCCTACATCCTCTGGCAGCGAACGCCTTCTCCACCCACTCCCCTTTCCTCTTTCCTCCTCCTGCTCCTCTCATCTCTTTCTGACCCAATTCCCCCTCTCCCCTGATTTGCCTTGCAAATACAATTTTGGCACTCATAATCAAGGACGCAAGTAAATATGCAAAACGGGGGCTTTGACGAAGCGAGCAAATACCCTTGCTTAAAATTCTGTGGCCAGATGAACGGGGAAGCAGCAGCTCTGATGAATAAACACCGGCTGGGACCCAACACTCGAGACTGTAAACAAAGCCCTCCCGAAAACACATGGATTTGTTTAAAATCTTTCCTTGCTTCATTCAAGGGATGCTAATGAGGCTGCTTCATTCTTCTTCTGTGTTCTTTTTTTTTTTGTACTCAACTATTCCCTCAAGCTGTTGGGTAACTTTACCAGAGAGAAGTGGGGAGTGGCTGGAAAGAGCTGAGGGTGCTGGATTTCACCCTCCCCAGACGTTACTGTAGTAACCGTAGATTGCAGTTTCTACTGGACCTTGAAAAAAAGGTCTTGCCCCCAAACTTTTGTTGTTGTTGTTGTTGTTCTTCGAGTCCGACTCTTTGCGACCCCATGGACCACGTCACGCCAGGCCCTCCTGTCCTCCAGAGTTTGCTCAACTTCATGTTCATTGCATCGATAACACTGTCTAACCATCTCATCCTTTGCCGTCCCCTTCTTCTTTGACCTTCAACCTTTCCCAGCAACAGGGTCTTCTCCAATGATTGCTTCCTTCTCACTTGGTGGCCAAAGTATTTGAGCTTCAGCTTCACAGTATCTGGCCTTCCAGGGAACAGTCAGGGTTGATTTCTTTTAGGATTAACTGATTTGATCTCCTTGCAGTCCAAGGGACTCTCAAGGGTCTTCTCCAGCACCATAATCCGAAAGCATCTGTTCTTTGGCGCTCAGCCTTCCTTATGGCCCAACTCTCGCAGCTGTACATTACTACTGGGAATACCATTGCCCCAAACTAGGGTTCTCAAGATCTGAAGAGCATCTTCACACAAAGAGTTGTACCTTGGGTTAGTCTTGGTGGTCGTAAGTGTTGTCAAGTTGCTGCTGACTCACTGTGGCCCTGTAGGGTTTTCAAGGCAAGAGACATTAAAAAAAAACCACACTCCCTAGCTTGCGGGGGCAACAGTGGGAGGGCTTCTAGTGTCCTGGCCCCACTGGTGGACCTCCTGATGGCACCTGGTATTTTGGCCACTGTGTGACAGAGCATTGGACTGGATGGTCCATTGGCCTGATCCAACATTGGCTTCTCTTATGTTCTTATGACATTCAGAGTCATTTCCCATTGCCTCGTTCTGCATAGCAACCTGGGACTTCCTTGGAGGTCTCCCATCCAAGTACGAACCAGGGCCAACCCTGCTTAGCTTCCGAGATCTGATGAGATCGGGCTAGCCTGGACCATCCAGGTCAGGACTCCTCAGCCTTACAGATCTGTAACACAGCTGAACTGTTGCTCAGTTCTCACCAAAGGCTTGCAGATGTGACCACACAATGAGGTGCTGACTTTTTAGTTTCTGACATACCTTTTTTATGACTGTCACGATGTTTGTGGTTTGCATCATCCATGATGTATATGAAAGGTTAAATAAGGTCAGGCAATTTTTGATCTCTTCCTGTTATTCAGTCAGTGGTTAAGTGCACAGACTCTAATCTGGGAGAACCGGGTTTCATTCCTCACTCCTCCACTTGCAGCTGCTGGATGACCTTGGGAAAGTCATAGCTCTGTCAGAGCTCTTCTCTCAAGGGCAGTTCTTTCAGAGCTCTCTCAGCCCCACCTACCTCACAGGGTGTCTGTTGTGGGGAGGGGAACGGGAATGTGTTTGTAAGCCCGTTTGTAAGCCCGAGTGAAGTGTGGGGTATAAATCCAATCTCCTCCTCCTCCTCTTCTTCTTCATCCCACCCTCCTTCTGATGAAGTAAGAGCAGCACACATGATTCCCCTCCCTCTATTCTATATCTAGCCAAAACCCTTTGAGGCTTTCACACACACTAAATACCACACTTTCAAGCCACTTTCTACCTACTTTGCAACTGAATTTTACTGTCTGAAATGGCAAAATCCACTTGTAAACGGTTGCTGGAGTGGATTGAAACTGCATTACTTAGCATGTGTGAAAGTGTCCTCAAGATGAGAGAGAATGCCGGCTCCAAGGTTATTCAGTGAGGGTGCTTTCACACATCCACTTCAATTTCAATCGACTTCAGCTTCCGTTCGCAAGTGGATTTTCCCATTTCATACAGTAAAATCCAGTTGCAAAGTACATTGGAAGTGGATTGAAAGTGCATTATCCAGTGTGTGTGAAAGCACAACCCATGTACAATGCATACTTTCTTTATATTTTTCTTTCAATGTGCATTGAGTAAATCTCCTGTTATAGTCAATGAATGTACAGATGACGTGTGAATTAAACTCCACGTTCATCCAGGTGCCTGTCCCTCATTTCATTTGTAAAGTGAACACACTCTGGCTCTTTCCTACAAGCAGACGCACGCATCTACAAGTGGGATATATGTGTCTTCACAATAACATATGTACAGGGCTCGTATGCATGTCATTTTCAACGTATCTCATTGGTACTTGACTAGCAATGTGTTACAGCAGGGGTCCCTAACCTGGTGCCCATGGGCATCACGGTACCTGCTGACACCTTTTCTGTTGTCCGCCAAGTGATTTTAGAAAGTGGAGAGAGCCAGGTGGGGCTTCTGCCCAGCAAGGCTTCTGATTGGCCACTGGAGATTTGATTGGCTATACAGATTTAAAAAAAAAAATAATGTTGCTTTGGCAGCAGCTGCCACCTCAACTCAAGGATCTTCTCTGTAGGACTAACGGTAAGCTGGGGCAACCATTTTGTAACTGGCTCCTCCTCCTGCAGCAGCCATCTTATGGCGTCCATCTTGTGGCTGCATCCACTACACTGTGCCTGAATGCCAAAGGTACCCACAGGCTACGTTACAATATTCAACAACACCCTTGACTAATCTAATCAAAATCATGTGCAAAAGCAGGTCATATGTATGTGCACCATGCAATGACTCAACTCCTGGGGTGCTCCAAGCAGCAGCAGTTGTTGTTGTTGTAGTTGTTATCATCATCATCATCATCATCATCATCAATAATAATTAAAAATATTATCATTGATAATATATGATTATTAATTTATTTTTCATTTTCTTTTTTATTATTAATTTATGTCTTTATTATTAATTTATCAATAATAATATTTTAACATTATCCAGAGCCCTGTGTACAATTAAGAAATGGGGTGATTAAGAAACAATAATGATAATGATAATGATGACAATAGAATTTCTTAATCGCCCAATTTCTTAATCATACATAAAGCTCTGGGTGATTTAAAAACATACAAAATACAGATTAAAATCAGCAGATTAACCATTCCTAATTTGATCATTTCCAGATGGCATCCATAATTTAATCTAAAACCTACTCTGAACTATTTTTCTGCCTCGTGGGCAGGTTAAGGAGGTGGCCAAAGCAGGCAGGGTGGAAGGGAAGAGAAGGGTGCCAGCTATTCTGGAAAAACATTGCTGTCCTCATATCAGTTTATCAATGTGTCCTCAAGAAATGTTATATTTGCAACCTGTGAACATAAACAAAGGAGGAAAAGCCCCACATGATGCATCCACGACTGGAAATAAACTCCGTTTTCTGAATATTGCCACACTAAGTTTGTTCTTCTCGTGCCCTACAAGTGATGAGGGACTGGGGGCTTCTGGCTGGAGAGAGCTGGGAAGTTTGAATGGGTCCTCAGTACTGAATGGGCTGTGGCAGCCATCTCGCTTCTATAGAAAGTGTCACGCAGGTGAGCAAGGGGGATACAGATATACATTCTACCAGGGCTTTTTTTGTAGAAAAAGCCCAGCAGGAACCTATTAGCATAATAGGCCACACCCAACAGCAGGAACTCATTAGCATATTAGGCCACACACCTGACAGTGCAGCTCATTCGCATATTAGGCCACACCCCCATGTTACCAGAAGTATGGTCATCCAGCCACACCCACCTTTTGCTTCTTATTCTCTTTACCTTGTTTGTTGTCAAAACCCAGGGCTTTTTTCATGTTAGGCCACACACCCCTAATTGTAGCCAATCCGAATGAGTTTCTGCTGTTGGGTGTGGCCTATTATGCTAATGAGTTCCTGCTGGGCACCAGCCGGAACTCCGTTCCTGTGCGTTCCTGCCCAAAAATAGCCCTGCATTCTATCATCTACCATATGTCAAGGAACTTTGTGTTCAGAGACAGTCATGGCACCAAATGAAGGAAGAGCTGAAATAAAATATTCGCCAAACCGGGAAACAACCTAAAGATGAACTTTTCCCAGGGACAGTAAGTGACAGCATGAAATCAAATAACAGTTGAAACTGTGCGATGGCAGAGTAAATACATCTTACTCCAGGCAAGGAAGGCCTGTCAGTGTGCCTAGCCTTTTCAAACCTTGGCTCAATAACACGAGTGTGTATTCTGTTCGCTGCTGTTCTGGTGCAAAGACTGTAGCCAATCCCTGAATGACTGTAATCTGAACATCACTGGAATGGCAAATTACAACCAGGATCGGCCAACAGTGGTGTGTGGGTGAGAACCATGGAAGCATTTCCGTAAGCCAGGCACAACACTAACATTGCAGCCGGGGACAGACATCTTGTACCTCAGAAATATAAAGAGCAGAGGGATGATTGGCCATCCTGTATCTAATTCTGAAATGGGCCCTCAGTGTGTGGACTGTGGATTGTTAAATCCACACACTGGAGCCTGGCACAGATTAGGACAGGGGTATCAAACATGCAGCCCGGGGGCTGGATCAGGCCCCCGGCAGGCTTCTATCAGGCCCACAGTGAAACTGGCTGTCTTCTGCTACTTCTTCCAGTTCTGCTGCTGCTGCTGCATCATCGTAGGTTTGCAGTTTACAGATACACACCTGAACAGCATCCTCAAGACTGCAACAGCACAGACATTTTGATGCAATATTTCAGAGCAAGAGGTGTCACTTATCAGACACTGTTAAATAAACAAAATATTTCAAGAGTGCTAATTTTTAAAACACCTTTGTGTTTGTGTCCTTTATAAAGTTTATATCTCCGCTACCTGGCATTACATGTTATGACACATGCATGGCCCGGCCCAACAAGGTCTCATTTATGTCAGATCCGGCCCTCATAACAAATGAGTTCGACATCCCCAGACTAGGAGGATGTTTGTACAAGCCATTTGCACACAAATCCAAAAAAGAAATAAAAAGAAAAAACTCAGCATGGGTCCATGAGATCCTGGATGCCATTTTGAGGGAACGAAAGGGAGAGAGAGCTGCCATATAAGTTTCAGAGGCAGTGATGTTCCTAGTGGACAGGGGAGAGTGGAAGCCACCATTGCGCCGTGTGAGCCAGGCAGGTGGACAGAAAAGCCAGCAAGTGGGCAGCCTGGCAACTGTGCAGGGAGGGGGCAGTTCCCCCTGCAAGTTTGGCAGGTTCTTTGCTTCTCATTTTATCTAATTCCAAACCAGGACATAAGTTATGTGATCACTAAATCCACAAAATCAAGCTATGGGCAGAGGAGGGGTTTCTTTACAATCCTGAAGAAAGTCCCAGAACATACATAAAAGCAGGGAAGATTAAAAGTTGCCAAAATAACAGAAACAATACTTGTAGATTTAACCAAAAAAAAAAAAAAATGCCCACTTAGCTCTCAGCAGCCTTTTTGAGGGTAACTAGGCAACCACAACAATGAGCCCTCTAAGCTTTGGATTCTGTACAGCAATGTGTGTGTCTGTGTGGGAGCAGGAGCAAAGTGAAAGGTTAAGACATCTCTGGAAAAGGTGCCACCCATCTACTGTCATGTCCCCGATGGAGGAGGGTCCACTAGTCCCAATGGCCAGCTTGCTACTCAGGCATGGTGACCACCATGCTACGTCTGCATCTTGGCTAGACTTTTCCTGGGGAGGGGCTACCAGGGAGAGGCAAGGAGGGAAAGCAGAAGACTGGGGAGCAGCTGAAGGTAGATTGGCTGGTGGGGGGGGAAAGGAGAGAATGAAGCAGGAAAGGGGGAGAGGCTATGTGGGGTTTCAGGGAAGGGAAAGAAGAAATAGCGTTAGGAGGAAAATGAGACAACCGCTTCGAGTCCTTGTGGGTCTTCATTTGTGTTTTTCTATTACCAGCCATCTGAATGAGAAGGAAATATGTCCTCACAATCGGGCGAACAGCAGCTCTTCAAGGTTGTTTCTAGTTGGGAAAACAGCATGGGGGTGGGGGAGTGGTCTAAGCCCATTGTCCCCATCTGTTGTGGTCCCCATTCAAACTGGTTCCCACATGCCTGATCTGACTCATGGATGTTTGTGAGAAAAATGTAATGTTGTTGTTAGGCCCTACAGAAAAATGCCATCACACTTGTGTTCCTGGAGAGGAGGAGGAGGAGAAGGAGAAGGAGAAGGAGAAGGAGAAGGAGAAGGAGAAGGAGAAGGAGGAGGAGGAGGAGGAGGAGGAGGAGGAATTGGATTTATACCCCGCCCTTCACTTGCAGTCTCAGAGCGGCTTACAATCTCCTTCCCTTCTTCTCCCCACAACAGACATCCTGTGAGGTAGGTGGAGCTGAGAGAGCTCTGAAAGAACTGCTCTCGAGAGAACTGTGACTGACCCAAGGTCACCCAGCTGGCTGCATATGGAGGAGTGGGGAATCAAACCTGGTTCCCCAGATTAGAGTCCTCCGCTCTTAACCACTAAACCAAACTGTAGAGTTTCAAGCAAAAGGGACAGAAAGGACAGTGGAAAGATTCATTCCAGAGAAGCATGAGGGTGGTATACACACTTTTTGGCATAGTATTATCACCAAAATGGAACTTTGCTATGTCTGTTTAGTTTGAATTGTGTGTTTCTCCAGAGAGAACAAATAAAATAATTCCATGATGAGCCTGACATTGTTCCACCCTCGCCTTGTGGTTACACTGTCCTGTCAGAAGTCTGTGAGAATTAGGTGAAAGATGAGGTACATTATAGGGAAGGCTGACACCTTGGAATGTATGACATCAAACTTTCCATAAGTAATGGAATAAAGATGTACAGTAAAGAGAGCTATGGGACTTGGTTCAATGTTGAAAGGGGATCGGGGTGGCTTTAGAAAGAACTACAATTTTATGTGTCAGAGTATGTTCCTAGGAGTCTGAAGACTGCCTCTTCTGGAACATTCTGGAATAACATACATTTCTTATTCAGCTCTTTCTCGTATGGGTCTTTTTCGTTGGTTGTTGCCCCGTACCAATTCAGTTTATCCCGAATTCCGTATGCATTTTTGTGCCTTTACCTTTGACTTCTTTTTTGTCCCCACCCACTCAATTTTCCCCAGCTCTTTTGAGGCTATCCTTCCACCCCCCCATGCATAATGTTTCGACAATTTTCTTTGTCCTACCAGCCTCAAGCCCACTTTTCAGTGACTGGATTGTTATAGTTAAAACAGTCCCAATCTTCACGAAAGACAAGTGATATCAGGGTTTAGAGGCCCTAAAATATTCATAGATTGCTGTAGTGTTGTAATGATAGTTCAAGAAGGTTTTCTGAATTCCCAGATTTCATTTCTGCTTGTGGATCGAATCCCGAGAAAATCAGGAGTAAACCCAAGTGTGCAGAAAAAGTCTCATTGTCCTTGATGGTTGAACTTCCTCACAGGCATAATCCATGTTGAGGGTTACAACAATTAACGATACAGGGACCATTTCATTCCCATTGCTTACCTGTTGCCCAACATCTCCTCAAAGTCCCGCTTGAGAACAATCACTGTAGAAAAACGAAATGGGTATTGATCACTGTTTCCCTAAACAAAGGTAATAACAGACACAAAAGCAGACAAAAAAAAATCATTTCCACAATTTTGGCTGAAGGAAACGGTTTCACTAAGCAAAGGTAATAAAAGACACAAAAGCAGACAAAAAAAAAATAATGATTTCCACAATTTTGGCTGAAGGAAACTGTTGGTGTAACCAAGGGTGGGGAACGTTTACTGTTTGTTTTTGGTCAACCGTGTATGCATCTTTAAACATCCAGGAAAATTAAGTATAGCTGACATTTGTTTAGTTGGGTGCAGAATTTGCTCCCACTTACCTGGATCACTGCTTATGAAAAGTTAAACAACTCTCTGCCTAAACGTCAGACCAAAGCCATAGTCAAACAAACAGCGATCACTTCCCAAATTACTCCATCAAAAGGTTGCAGCCACAAATGAATCCTAAGGTTTTGTTCCCACATACCCTATCATAGCTGTGGTTCATACGCTCCACATTCGCCTCTGTGGGACAACTGTTTGCTCAGGAGCTGTCAAAAGAAGGGATTACCCGCGTTGATAAATATTGACTTAACTTCATTTAGAAGTGAATGTGACTCAGGTGAATCCCTCTAGAGCTCTCGTTAGGATCAGGATTTTTTTAACTAAGCAATTCCGTCCAGGTTGACATGGATTCTAGGGTTTGCACCCCACATCACCTGGAAGTAGGATGTAGCCTCATGAATATGGCTGCCAGTCCAAGGTTGGCAAGCAGTGGGAGGGTCTCGGGGGCAGGGGCTGGTGATCCCAGCCTCAAGGTGGGGCCCGAAGATCTCCTGCAGTCAGGGCTCTTTTTGTAGCAGGAACTCCTTTGCATATTAGGCGACACACCCCTAATGCAGCCAATTCTCCAGGAGCTTACAGTAGCCCCTGTAAGAAGAACTCTGTAAGCTCTGGGAGGATTGGCTACATTAGGGGTGTGTCTCCTAATAGGCAAAGGAGTTCCTGCTACAAAAAGAGCCCTAATTGATCTCCAGATGACAGAGATCAGTTCCCTTGGAGAAAATGGCTGCTTTGGAGGATGGACTCTATGGGCATTGTACACCACTGAGGTCCCTGTCCTCCCCAGGCTCCACCCCAAATCTCCAGGAGTTTCCCAGCTTGGATCTGGCCACCATACCCCCCCATCATCCACTGGTGGCCAGGGGGAACCTCTCAACATTATCCCAGGCACATGTGCAAAGAGAATCCCATGTAGGAGTCAAGTTCTGTGTCTACTGGGATCCAGGGTCCACAGCAGAAGCATAGTCAGTTCACGCAAGTGTCAGATCTAAACCAGCAAGCAGCAACTAGCGGGCCCAGACAAAGACATATTCAATCTGGATGAAGTCTAAGGGCACAGAAAGGGAGGAGATGTAATCCTTGTACCAGCCTCCAGTAAAGGGTCTTGTCTTCTAAGAGGAGAGCTGAAAGTAGAACGGAGCTTCTACAAAGATTTGAGTTTCTGAAGAGGACCTTGGAGAACTTCAGAGACCAATCACAGAGAGTGATTAAAATGTGGAATTCGCTGACAGAGGATATAGTGGTGGCCTCAGGAATAAACAGCTTTAAAGGGGGATTAGATAGATTCATGGAGGATAAGAGTCCGATCAGATGGCTCTTTAGATCTGTGCAAGGCACAAGTGCCTCATGGATTTAAATGTAATGTCCACACATTAACATCTGGGAAACGTCCGTCTTCCATAACCATCCCATTTTGCCGTGCTTCAGTGCCGTACTAAAAAGGTACTAGTTAAAATCTGGAGTTTTCGGTTCCCGACGGGCCAGTTACGGACTTTCCCCTGTCTGATCATTCTAGCGCACAATTAAAAAACGGCACCCATTCAGGATAGTCTGATGTCAGACCATCCCGAATGGGCACCATGTTAAAAAGATCTTGATTATGCGCATGCACGGATAAAGAAGGTCGTGATATCATGCCTATGCACATGCACAAACTTTTAAAAAGCTACCGCATGCGCCTCATTCAGTGGATGCTGTCTAGACAATCCACAGTGGAAGCAGCACACGGTAAGGCGATTCCCCCGGGAGATGTCTGTTTGTGCGAGGACGGATTAAAAAGATTGGGATCAAATTTGAGCCGGCATACTGGCGGGATTAGCTGCCCGTCTGAACGCACCCTTAATCTATCAGTGGCTACTAGCCATTGTAACTGAGGGCAGTCTCCACATTCAGAGGCACTAAGCCTCTCAATCCCAGAGCCAGTAGGCAACATCAGGGGAAGGCCTCGGCCTCTATGCCCTGTTGTTGGCTATCCAGGGGAACTGGTTGGCCACTGTGCGAGACAGGATGCTGGACTAGATGGACCACCGGTCTGATCCAGCAGATCTCTTCTTGTGTTCTTATAGGCTCTCTAGAAGTTGTTACAGGTGAGGTAAAGAAGAATTTTCAAAGTTTAATTTGTGTAGGTGTTATAGTACGGCTGTATTTTTTGTGTTTCATTCTGTAACAGAGTTTCAAGGCTGGAGATCCCGAACTAGAGTTTCACCTCACTTCAACGAGGTGCACAGATGGTGAAATGTAAGTAGAAAGGAACTTTGGTATTATAAGACTGTATCCGTAATTCATACCATTTGTATAGAAACACTTTTACTGTTTATTTGATTATACACACACACACACACACACACACACACATATATATACAGTTATATCTAACTCTAAATGTAATCCTAAAGAGAGGATTAAAAAAAACAAATGCTGTGGCCATGGGCCATGGACAGACAGGGGATTTTTCTGCAGATCTTGGGGAAAGACAAGTTAAAACGCTATGAAGACAGGCTAAAGCACTTGGGGCTCTTTAGCATGGCGAAACTATGGCTGAGGGGTAACATGATCGAGGTTTATAAGATTATGCATGGGATAGAGCAGGTTGAGAAAGAAGTACTTTTTTCCCTTTCTCACAATACAAGTACACTCCATGAAATTCCTGAGCAGTCGGGTTAGAACAGATAAACGGAAGTGCTTCTTCACCCAAAGAGTGATCAACACATGGAATTCACTGCCACAGGAGGTGGTGGCAGCTACAAGCGTGGACAGCTTCAAGAAGGAATCAGATAAACATATGGAGCAGAGGCCCATCAGTGGCTATTAGCCACAAGGTATAGATAGAAACTCTCAGTCTGGGGCAAGTGATGCTCTGTATTCTTGGTGCTTGGGGGGGGCAACAGTGGGAGGGCTCCTCGTGTCCAGGCCCCACTGCTGGACCTCCTGATGGCACCTGGTATTTTTGGCCACTGTGTGACAGAGTGTTGGACTAGATGGGCCATTGGCCTGATTCAACATTGGCTTCTCTTATCTTCTTATGTTCTTAAAGCCCAGGAAGTTTTAAGAAATACATTTGAGGGGTTAACCCAGCTTCGATAAGAGAAGTGATGCCTGTAGCTTTAAGAGATGAATGCCTTATGGAGGCGGCCACTGGAGGGGTTGCTGGGCAACCACATTAATACTGTTCAGCTTTCTAAGCTTTGGTTTCCATCAGTCACATGTGGGATGGGGGCCCCTGGCCTGGATAGACCAGGCAAGCTCAAACTTGTCAGATCTTGGAAGCTAAGCAGGTCTGACCCTGGCAAGTACTTGGATGGGAGACCTCCTTGGAATACCAAGGCTGGGACACAGAGGCAGGCAATAGCAGGCCACCGCTTTGAAACGTCCAAGCCCCACTAGGGGTTGTCAGAAGTCAACCATGACTTCTAGGAACGCACACACAATACTCACAAAAAAAAATACAAAGTGGGATGGGGAAGAGACTAAAAAAGATTGGAGGGAAGGAAGGAAGGAAGGAAGGAAGCAGGGGAAAGGGAGGGAAGAAGATCTCAGAGCCTGCTAGGCTTGTAGTGGTTATAGATTGCTTGGGAGGCAGACGGTGAAACACTGGATCCCGGCTTGAGGCTCCCATTGTTGTATTACATATTGTGCAGCATAGTCCTGTGATACACATAATTACCATTGAAGGTCCTATTTAGAATGCTGAGTTTTGAGGGGGGATTTGAAAGAAGAATGGAAACTGGCAGCGTACAGCTGTTTTGGGGAAGGGGGTACCGGGAACAAGGGAACACGGACGCTTCTTGAATCTGCTTCAGCACTGAAGTTCTGGAAGTCCGATCCCTAAAATCAGGCTTCAAGGAGCCACCCCACCTGTTTTCTTTCCCCAACTCGTCCTTAATAAGTACACTAGAATAACAGTGTCGGAAGTTCCAGAACTGACAATCTTATATTAGACATTTGAGTCACGGTATTACATAGGCAATTAACAGGTGACACATCCCCCCCCCCAATTCCCAAACCTCCTAACGATAAATACTCTTTGTCAAAATCTCAATGCAAACACGTTGTGACTATTACGCTTGCTGGTTCTTACTAAAACAACATTACCAAGGAGCGTCCAGGGATTGCACGGATTAATGACAAAAATTGGCTGGCTGTCGTACAGCAGAGCTGCAGTATCACGAAACTCAGCCAAAGTATCAATTGTAAGGCTTAATCTTGATTAAACACACCCAAGGTTCCATCCTATGGGTCAATGCACTAGGAAAGATTAAAAAATAGTTGGATGTTAGCACGTGTAATTTGGCACACTGCCTCCTGCTCTGGCGCAGGGTCACAGACTACATTGTTGATGTAACACAGCGCAACCCAGATAGGCAGTGCCATTCGAAAACTGACACCATTGTCGGCATGGTATTGTATGAAGCTGCTAAGTAGACACAAAGTGGAGAGGGGCTGGTTAAAGCATGCTACCTTACCTGTGAGTCATCCCAAGGGTACTTTGACCAGGGATTCTGAGAGCCAGCATGGTATAGTAGTTAGAGTGTTGGACTAGGGTCTGGGAGATAGAGGTTCAAATCCTCACTCTTCCATTTCTGCTTTGGGCCAGTCATATATCCTGAGCTACCTCACAGGGATGTTGTGATGGTAACATTGAGGAGAGGAGAACCATGTGGGCCACTTTGGTGTAGTGGTTAAGTGTGCGGAGTCTAATCTGGGAGAACTGGGTTTGATTCCCCACTCCTCCACTTGCACCTGCTGATGTGACCTTGGGTCAGTCACAAGCTCTGGCACAGCTGTCCTTGAAGAAGAGCAGTTTGTGTCAGAGTTCTCTCAGCCCCACCCACCTCACAGGGTGTCCGTTGTGGGGAGGGGAAGGGAAAGGAGTTTGTAAGCCGCTCTGAGACTCCGAGTGAAGGGCGGGGTATAAATCCAATCTCTTCTTCTTCTTCACTGGAGAGAAAGGCAGTGTCATAGGCCGTGGCTCTGCTGAAGCTGACTATTCCTCAGGTGAGGAAGAGGCACAGAGCAACCCAGCCTGCTCTGGAGTCAGCCCAGAAGAGGAACCTCTACCAGTACCTGAGGGAGAAGAGGCCCCAGCATCTGCGTAGGAGGGGCAGCAAGGTGAAGAGACTGAGATGCAGCCAGAAGGAGAGACTGATCCAGATCCTGGCCCAGCACCCCCAGGTGGAAACATCCCGAGGCCAGAATCCCCACTTAGCACAACTGAGTGTCCCAGACACACCAGCGTCTGAATGTGCAAGAGAGAAAAAGAAGTGCCAGACTGCAACTGTTGCAGAGGCAACATGAGGGGCTGTGAGTCTTTGCAGAGTGACTCCCAGGGAAGGGAGGACCTGATCATAAGCACCCCCACTCACCTGCCTTGGTGCAGAATCAACTGTGTGTGCTCAGACCTGATCCTGGCCATCATCCCCCACTCCTTGCGCCTGAAACCTCTGATGGAGTTCCCAGCTTCCTTACCTTTGGCTCTGTTCCTCAGCCTGCTTTTGGACTACGTATCCCGTTTTCAGTGAAGGATATCTGTGGTGACCAGCTGGACCCAGCACAGGAAGGGTATAAATGAAGGAAATAAAACTTTGATGCAAACATGATTGCCGGTCAAACTGACCATGACCAGCAGAAGAGCAAGAGTGAAGTCCAGTGACACCTCAAAGACCAACAAGATTATGTCAAGTGTTTGACTCCAATGAGGATGATCCATAAGCAGGACAGGAGACAGACCGGTGGGTATTCTTCACCCTATGTGTTACCATGTGGCATCTTCATTCTTCCCAGAAAGTTCTATTGTCAGTACTGCACACTCTTCATCTAAAACACACTCTGCAAACATCTGGGCTTGGGCTGTTTCAGTGGCTGCCCCATGTCTACGGAACAGCCCCTGGAAGAGATTGGGAAGCTTTGACCCTCCTGGTCTGCCAGTGAGGCTGAAGAAAAATAAATGCTGGAGAGCTTTTGGAGCTTTTGAATGTGGGCAAGAAGGGAATACCCTGCCAGTGGGCCAAATGGTGGAAATATATTTATTTATTTTTTAAAATATGGCATTAATGTATTTTATATTTGTTGCTTTAATATATTTTTTTGGCCAATTGTTTTCATATTGTTGTTATCCTCCTTGGATCCTGACATGCTTGGAAAAGAAAGAAAGAAAGAAAGAAAGAAAGAAAGAAAGAAAGAAAGAAAGAAAGAAAGAAAGAAAGAAAGAAAGAAAGAAAGAAAGAAAGAGGGGGTGGAGAGAGAGAGAGATTTTGTTTTTGGCCACTATGGAGCCAGACACATTTTGGTACATCTGTGTATGTTATGTGCTGTCATTTCTGACTTATGGAGACCCTATGGATAAATGACCTCTAAAAAGTCCTGTAGTTAACAGCTCTGCTCAGTTCTTGTAAACCAGGGGTGGCCAAACTTGCTTAACGTAAGAACCACATAGAATAAAAGTCAAAAGTTTGAGAGCCGCAAGACATCTACAAATATTCCCCTTTTTTTCTGGGAAAAATGCAAATTTGCTTTTTATTAACATTAAATGAGACGGCCAAAAATAATAACAAAAGGGGTAAAGCAGATATTGATAATGGTATTTATTTGTCCAATGATATTTGTTTGCGAATGATACTTAGCTTCCCCAGACACCCTGCTGGGAGCCGCACAATATGTGTGAAAGAGCCGCATGTGGCTCCTGAGCCACAGTTTGGCCACCCCTTTTGTAAACTAAAAGCTGTAGCTTCTTTGATTGAGTCAGTCCATCTCATATCGGTCCTTCGGCTTTTCCTGCTGTCTTCAGCTTTGCTAGCATTTTTGCCTCTTCCAGTGAGCCTTGTCTTCTCATGATGTGACCAAAGCACGATAACCTGAGTTTGGGCATCCCCCCCCCCTCTCACACACACCTACGAGTATTCGGCACCAGAGCAGGGCAGGGTGGCCAGCGTGCCAGTCACTGGAGTCTAGGGTTGCTGACTCCAGCTTGGGAAGTTTCTGAAAATTTGGGGGTGGTTATAGGGTTGCGAAGTTCAAGTTGGAAAGTTCCTGAGAGAGTTGGAGGGTGGAGCCTGAGGAGGACAGGATTCGGGGAGGGACCTCAGCAGGATATAATGCCATACTTTCCCCCAGGGCTTTTTTTGTAGAAAAAGGCCAGCAGGAAGCCATTAGCATAATAGGCCACACCCAACAGCAGAAACTCATTAGCATATTAGGTCACACCCCCATGCCTTCCCTTGGCTTGCCTGGGAGCCCCGCAGCTGCAGGGAGCCTGGGCAAGCTGGTCCTTGGACAGGCTGGGGAAGGGACGGGGAGGCATTTAAATGCCTCCCCAATCCTTCCTGACCCACCCGCCTTGGAGTCGCTGGGGGGGGTCACTCTCCAGGCCTTCCCTCTGTAGCCACGCATGCAGAGGTTTTGGCTGTAGTGGGCGTGGACAACTCTGAAGCCAGCCGGAACTCCGTTCCTGTGCGTTCCTGCCCAAAAATAGCCCTGCGTTTCCCCAAAAAATGTGGCCATATTCTCCAGGAGAACTGATCTCTGGAGATCAGTTGTAATTTCAGGGGATCTCCAGGCCCCATCTGGAGGCTGACAAACCTACTGGAGGCCTCCACTCATATGTTTTCCAGATGCCATTTTGGAATCCAGGATGCCAAAGTTCAACTGAAACTTTGAGAACTTCCTTCTCTCATATGCTACTGTGAGAAATAACACTTGGCCCCATCCACAGCTCAAATTCCAAATCAACAACCAAATCAGCTCAAATCCAATTATTTAAATTTTCTTGGGTTATAGACCAGTCTGTTGAAAGCTAATACTCCGCTACCCTTTTATCAAAGAAAGAACTGAAGTAATTAAAATTTTTAAAAGTAGGGGAAAGATAAGGCTGGATAATTTCCCAACTGAGTTCTGGTGTGTTTTTTTTTAATTTGCAATGAGAATCCTAGTTATTAAACATTTTGCCGATGAATAATGCATAAATCTAATAAATAAATCTTCACAACATTTACTAGGAATATGTAATGACACGAACCATCAACTGCTCTATTCAGGAAAAAATGCAGTTATTACAACCAATCTATCCTAAGACAAGTGTGCACAATAATCATTTGACCATGATAAAAAAGACCATGTAATTTATACTTCCTCAGTAGCCTAAATTAAATACAATAACATAAGGAACTTATGGACAATGCACACTTCTCTTGAAAGTTAATTTGAAACACCAGTCTATCTAATTTATTGTTGCCTCTTTTACAGGGACTCAAGTTGGATTACACATGGAGAGCCCGTACAATCACCAAAAATGGGACTTTCAGTAACCAATGCTGTTGTAGAGGTCTCTAATGGCTGCCACCACTCTGGTATGGGCAGGGGTCGTTTCGTAGAAAAAGAGCTAGGGGAACTCATTAGCATAACTCATTAGCATATGCCACACCCCCTGACATCACCGGAAGTGTGTCATAAGGCCACACCCCCTGACATCACCAGAAGTGTGTCAGAAGGCCCGGCGGTGGACCTGCAAGGCCGGCGGGAGTGCAAGGAAGCCCCGCGAAGGCCCTCCCTGGCCCCAGGCAGGCAGGGGTGGGAAGAGGCAGGGAGGAAGCAACTTACCCTCCCTCTTCTCCTGCCTCCTCCTGGCTGAATGATGGCTGGAAGCGGGGTGGCTGGAAGCAGGAGGTGGGGCTTCGTCATGTGCCCCGCCCCCGTACCTCACCCGGGGGAACTGTGATCCCCCGCGATCCCCCCCGAAATGACCTCTGGGTATGGGTCTCCTCGGGAGGTCCCTGAGCACCCACCATACCCCTGTATACACTCCTTTTCCAGTAGGTTTCCCCTTATAAGTGACCAAATGAGGCAGAGAAACAAACTATTTTTATTAGAGAGAGTTAACAATAACTGATTCGATAATTTGTAGGAAAATTAGCACAGTAAAGGTAGGTAAACCAGCAAAATAGGAAATCCGAACGTGTCTGACAATACTGTCTCTAGCCTTCTCTAGGTATTTGGTCTCCAGGTGACGCACCCCTTTTGGATGAGGGATCCCTCCTTCTGCAGCAGCTTTGCAGCAGCTTTGCCCTAGGTGTGAACCACCCCCCATGTTGAGCAAAGCCTTTTATCACTTCTACCCAGGTATAGGGCTTCCAGGTCTCGGGGGGGGGGGTTGCCCACTCAAAAAGCCCGCAACACGCCGGCCCAGATCCAGCCAGCGGGAGGAGCCCTGCCCCCAAAGTGCCCAGATCCAGCTGAACCAGAGGTGACGTCATCGCACTGGGCACATCGCTGGGGGGACACTCTAGCATTCAGCCTGAAAACTCTGTGGTATCATGGACCAACTCCCCCCCGCCCCCGCCGAAAAAGGTAAGGGACCTGGCAACCCTACCCATGCAACACCTTCTACTATTCTACTGGAGTAAGTTTTCCCTCCAGATCCCCTGTTAGCCAATCACAGGATCCAGAGGATGACCTGGGAAATATAGTCCCTGATAGCCACTCTAGTACAGGCTTCTCTGGAGCCACTAGGCCTCCCTAGAGCCTGTAGGCTGCACTATTATAGGCCTAGGATCATGACAGATGCATTAGGAGATTAGAAAGTCTGGAACCACCAGAAAGAACTGAAGCAGAACATAAGTATTCACATGCCATATTAGGCGGTACAGAAATCACATAAATAGGATCTTACTTACAATAAGCTAAATGCATCAGTATAGACCATAGCCCTTAAATAATTTATCCAAGTAAGTTTGTAGAACCATTTTGAGCAGTGCCCACCCTACTACCTGAGCAGAAAAGCCATTTTGAACAGTTCAGTTTCGCATAGTTTATTGAAAGCCAAGAGAGTGGGAGTGTAATGTATTGAAATGATTACATGAATCACCTCATAGGACTCCCATGTTAAGCTTCGAGCCAGACCAGGGCTCCTCTGAGCGAGCTTCCTATTGGTCGCTTCGTAACAGCGACCAATCAGAACGATACCATTCCCTAGGAGGGAAAGACTCCCATTGGTCTTTATCCTAGCAATCTCATTGGTTGTTATTTGTAAATAGGCGTGGCTACATTAGCCCGGTTATGTTTAAAAGGAGCATAAGCTCCCACTGTTTTCTGTTCTGGTTTCTTACTGAGTTAGTGCTTGTTCGTTACTTCTAAATAAAGCTGAATCACTTGCTGAATCACTCTACGAGTCCTTTGTTAGCGCGATCTAACAATTGGCGACGAAGGTGGGATGTTAGAGCAGGTAGGCAGCCCTGCGGACATCCACACTTCGGACTCAGAAGAAAGCGAGCAGAGCACAGCAGCCGATCCGGCGGAGGCGCCACCAGCTCCGGTGCCCAAGTCTCCCCCGATGGCTGGAAGCCAGAAGTTCGAGTGCTTCGAACCCTCCTCAGAAGACTGGGACTCCTACCTGTCCAGGTTCGAGTTCCATCTGGAGACCCACGACATCACCGATGAGGCGAAGAAACGAGCATGCCTCCTGAGTTCCTGCGGGAAGGGAACCTTCGACATAGCCAGGTCGTTGGTGGCCCCAACTGATATAAAGACTGTCACCTACGCTGACATCACGGAGAAGCTTAAGGCTCACTATTCTCCACAACCGTCGGAGATCGCCTGCCGGCACGCTTTTTACAAGCGGAACCAGGCCGGAGGCGAGACCATCGCAGATTTCGTGGCGGCCCTTCGCAAAGCCGCACGGCCATGTAATTTCCACAACGTGGAGGAAGCCCTCAGAGACCGTCTCGTCTGCGGTCTCAAAGATGAAAGGCTGCAACAGAGGCTGTTCGCCCGCACCACCCTGACCTGGGCAGTGGCCTACGAAGAGGCCGTGGCCGCGGAAGCAGCGGAGAAGTCCACGAAGGAGGTCCGCCAGCGGGTGGCAGAGCCCAGTATACACGCTCAACGAGACAGCGAGGGCGAAGACGCGGATGATGACGTCAACGCGGTTCGAGGCAAGCGGACCCCAGCGAAGACTACCAACGTCAAGCCTTGCTCCGGTTGTGGCGGGAAACACCAGCGCGACTCCTGTTGGGCTCGTGATGTCGACTGCAGAGCGTGTGGGCGGCGTGGTCATCTGGCCAGAGTCTGCAGATCAGCAAAGAAGGATCCCTCAACTAACAACCGGTCAGCGCAGAGGGGCACTCCAGTCAGCACCCAAGGCAAGACCCGTTCCTCAGCATCGGAAGCAAGCTGCCAGTTGACGGCGACCTTGTCGAGCGCATCGGCCGTAAATCGCACCAGCAGCCAGGGCAAGATCACCGTGACTCCACTCCTCGACGGCCGACCCTGTACAATGGAGGTGGACTCAGGATCGTCCGTGACGGTGATTTCTGCCGCGTCCTGGCGCCAGTTGTTCCCGAACCGAAGCCGGCGGCGGCTCCAGCCTGCGGGAACCAGAGTGTCCGACTTCCAGGGCAACCGAATTCCCTTGGCCGGACGGGACTCTGTTACTGTTGAGTATAAGGGGAAATGTGTTAAACTGTCATTCCTGATTGCAGAGGGAGACCGGGTTAACCTGCTAGGGTTAGATTGGTTTGAGCCATTGGGCATTGGTATTTCTGGGATTAACAGGATGTCTGAAAATAAATGGGGCATGCTGTACGACCTGTTCCCTGATGTATTTGCCGAAGGGTTGGGGAGGTACAAGGGCCCCCCGGTTGCGTTTGACTTAGATCCGTCAGTCAAACCTATTAGGTTGAAGTATCGGAAAGTACCTGTGTCTCTCAAACATAAGGTGGAAAAAGAGATTGACAAACTAGTTGAGCAAGGGGTTTTAGAGCCAGTACCATACAGCAAATGGGAGACCCCGATCGTAACCCCTGTCAAATCAGATGGGTCCATACGACTATGCGCCGATTACAAATGTACGATTAACAAGGCGCTGCAGCAACATTCGTACCCGGTCCCGGTAATAAGCCACATTTTGGCTTCCCTGGGGGGTGGCAAGATTTTCGCCAAATTTGACCTGGCCCAGGCATACCAGCAGTTGCCTGTCACCCCGGAGGCTGCCGAGGCCCAAACAATTGTAACCCACCAAGGGGCTTTTAAAGTGAACAGGCTGCAATTCGGGGTCAACGTAGCACCTGGGATTTTTCAGGGCCTCATGGAACGTCTACTAAGGGGGGTACCTGGCACAGTGCCCTATTTTGACGACGTGCTGATTGCGGGCGGGTCTGAACAGGAACTACTGGACCGGGTTAAAGAGGTCCTCAGGCGTTTTCAAAATGCCGGTCTCAGAGTTAAGCGCTCAAAATGCACGCTCGGGGTGGAAAGTGTGGACTTCCTGGGGTTTCGCATTGACGCAGAGGGAGTCCACCCCACGGATGAGAAGGTATCTGCAATCCAAAACGCCCCCAGGCCGGTGAGTAAGAAGGAGCTCCAATCCTTTTTAGGACTCCTGAATTTTTATCATGCGTTTTTACCGCATAAGGCATCAGTGGCGGCCCCTTTGCACGCGCTTTTGCACAAGGAGGCAAAATGGAAGTGGGGGCAGGCCGAGGAAAAGGCTTTTGTGGGAGTCAAGGAGCTGCTGACATCTAATGCCGTACTCACGCATTATGATGAACACAAGCTCCTGGTGTTAGCTGCTGACGCTTCACCTTTTGGAGTAGGCGCAGTTTTAAGCCATCTGATGCCTGATGGGAGCGAAGCGCCTATCGCTTTTTATTCTAGATCACTATCTGCGGCAGAGCGGAACTATGCCCAGATAGACAAGGAGGGTCTGGCGTTGGTAGCGGCTGTCAAAAAGTTCCATGATTTTATTTTTGGCAGACGATTTTTGCTGGTCACTGACCACAAGCCGCTACTGGGGATTTTTGCGCCCGATAAGCAATTGCCAAACATCATGTCCCCACGCATGCTTAGATGGGCGATATTTTTGCAGGCTTATGATTTTGACTTAGAGCACCGGCCTGGGAAAGCGATTGGGCATGCGGATGCCCTCAGCCGGTGCCCGGTGCCGGACATTGGCGCAGACCCTGCCCCCGCCTGTGAGGTCTTGGCAATTGAGGAGCTTCCTCGACCCCCGGTATCATCCAGGGACATTGCAGCACACACGGCCAAGGATAGCGTGCTGTCCCGAGTATTAAACTGGGTTTGGAGGGGGTGGCCGGTTGGAAGCGTTGAACCGGAGTTCGGCCCTTACAAAAGCCGTCAAAATGAACTATCCATTTCTAAGGGCTGTGTATTATGGGGGAACAGGGTGGTGGTTCCTGACAAACTCAGGACGAGAGTGTTAGAGTCGCTGCACGAGGGTCACCCCGGTATGGTACACACCAAAGCGTTGGCCAGAGGGTATGTCTGGTGGCCGGGGCTGGACAAAGAGATCGAAGAATGGGTACGAGGGTGTCCCAAATGCCAGCAAGTCAGACCCGATCCCCCACAAGCTACACCCCAAGGCTGGGAGTCATCTGGTAAACCCTGGGCCAGATTGCATATAGATTTTGCTGGCCCTCTCCAAGGGCAAATGTTCCTAATTGTGGTGGACGCTATGTCCAAATGGCTGGAGGTCGTGCATATGAAATCGACCACATCACTTGCTGTGATCCATGCGCTCCGCCGACTTTTTGCCACCCACGGGTTGCCTGACGTCATCGTCAGTGACAACGGGCCTCAATTTGTGTCTGAGGAATTTAGGCTCTTCCTCACGAGTAATGGCATACGCCAAATGACTTCGGCCCCTTTCCATCCGGCATCTAATGGCCAAGCCGAACGGATGGTCAGGACGGCCAAAGAGGCCCTGGGTAAAATGGACGAAGGGGACTGGAGCCAGAGGCTGGGCTCCTTTCTTTTGCTGCAGCACACCACCCCCTGTAGTGCTACAGGCCGTAGTCCGGCCGAATTGTTAATGGGGCGGAGACTCACGACCCGTTTGAACCGAATGCACCCAGACCTCACTGAAGAGCAATCCGAGCGTACCACGGCGCAACCGAAGGTGCGCATGTTTGAAAAAGGGGACAAGGTTTTCGCACGAAATTATGCAAACGGGCACTTATGGCTTCCTGGGGTTATATCCGACTCTGTGGGTACTCGAATGTATGTGGTGCAGTTAGCTGACGGTCGAATATGGCGGCGCCACATAGATCAGTTAAGGAGACGTTGGGCTAGGGACAGCGCTGACTCTCCGACGGCTGAATCCCCTGATGTCGAGTGGACACCCCCAGAGCAGGCGGTGAGTACCGAAAGGCCCGGTACTGTCCCCGAGTCAGGGCAGAACCCTGTGTGCGGGGCTGAAATCCCAGTCGAGTCTGTGCCTGATCCAGGCTGTAGTGAACCCCACTCTGACCCACAACCTTGTCTGCCCGTGGAGCCTGCACCGCTCCGCAGGTCCCAGCGTTCGTGGCAAATGCCGACTTATCTGAAGGACTATGAGTGTAAATACTGTTGGAATAACTGATGTACAAAGGTTGATTGCATGTATGTAAATAATAAAACAATTGGGATGATGCCTTAACTTAGGGGGGAGGAATTGTAATGTATTGAAATGATTACATGAATCACCTCATAGGACTCCCATGTTAAGCTTCGAGCCAGACCAGGGCTCCTCTGAGCGAGCTTCCTATTGGTCGCTTCGTAACAGCGACCAATCAGAACGATACCATTCCCTAGGAGGGAAAGACTCCCATTGGTCTTTATCCTAGCAATCTCATTGGTTGTTATTTGTAAATAGGCATGGCTACATTAGCCCGGTTATGTTTAAAAGGAGCATAAGCTCCCACTGTTTTCTGTTCTGGTTTCTTACTGAGTTAGTGCTTGTTCGTTACTTCTAAATAAAGCTGAATCACTTGCTGAATCACTCTACGAGTCCTTTGTTAGCGCGATCTAACAGGGAGCATTCCTGGCCTCCTCAGGCAGGCCGTTCCACAAGGCGGGAGGCACAACGGAGAAGGCACGTGTACGGGCCGTTGTCGATTTTGCCCATTTGCAGGGTGGCACCTGCAGATGACCCGGCTGGCGTGAGCGGAGTTGTCGCGCCTTATTGCTGCGAGTCGTTGGGAACTGAATCAGCAGTTTGTGTGTTGACAGTTCCTTCTTTTCTTTGAGATGCTATACATTCTGCAGGTATTAGCCAAAATCTCCTATTCTGCCAGATTCAAAATGGGCACTTTGACATATGAATTACAAATATGAAATTTCACCAGAGAGTTCAAAATGTGGGAGCTGGAAAATTGTCACCTGTTGCTTAATTGGACCTTAGCAAATACAGACACCAGTGTGGTTTAGTGGTCAGAAGATACCTGGGTTCGAGTTTATGCACAGCCAGGATGTTCTCTGGGACCTTTTAGCACCTTAAAGACGAACAGAATTCATGGCAGGGTAGGAACTTCCGTGAGTCACTGCTCACTTCTTCAGATACTGAAGAAGCAAAGATGCTGAAAATATCCGAAGAAGTGAGCAGTGACTCATGAAAGCTCCTACCCTGCCACAAATTTTGTTGTCTTTAAGGTGCTGCTGGACTCTTGCTCTTTTCTACTGCTACAGACAGACTAACACAGCGACCCATCTTGATCTGAGACCTTGGTCCAGTTATTCTTCACTTTCAGGTTATTAGGGTGTGGGGGGTTTTTTTTAAAAAAAAGGAGGAGAAAAGAACCATGTATCCCACTTTGAATTCCTTGATGGAAAGGCAGTATAAAAATATGGTATAATTATTAAATGATTCTTGCCTTATCCGTTAACAGATTCAAATATTCAACCTGGCAAATAGAAGCTTCAGTGGTATCCTTTATACTCTCACACCAATAGATGCCACATTTATCAAATCTGGATATACAGCATTATCGTTTTATTTACAAATTTTGATTTAAGCACTTGCTCCTGAAGAAGGGCTCTGTGCAACTCAAAAGCTTGATTCCAAGAATTTCTATATGCCCAGCTTCACTGAACTAATTCCCAGTTAAAAGTATTACATCACTACTTCTCAAATATTATATCACTACTCATTCTTGAGAAAACACACCTTTATATTTCTTCAAAGGCAGGGGTCCCCAACCTTTTTGAGCCCGTGGGCACCTTTGGAATTCTGATTAAATTGACACAAAATGGCTGCCACAGGAGGCGGAGCCATACACACCGAAGAAACCTGAGTGCATGGGAGAAGAGGGGTAATTTAAAAAATATACTGGGAAAGAGGAGGAGGAGACTGGATTTATACCCTGCCCTTCACTTGCAGTCTCAGAGCAGCTTACAATCTCCTTTCCCTTCCTCTCCCCACAACAGAAATCCAGTGAGGTAGGTGGGGCTGAGAGAGCTCTGAGAGAATTTGGTTTTGAAAGAACAGCTCTGAGAGAACTTGTGGCTGACCCAAGGTCACTCCAGCAGCTGCATGTGGAGGAGTGCGGAATCTAACCTGGTTCTCCCTAATTACAAGTCCGTACTCTTAACCACTTCAGGAGGAGGAGGAGGAGGAGGAGGAGGAGGAGGAG